>NW_004443970.1:11013754-11047033 GCF_000243295.1 Trichechus manatus latirostris
CAGGTATGCAGGGATGGTTCAACATTAGAAAAACAATCAATGTAATCCATCACATAAATAAAAAAAAAGAAAAGAACCACATGATCTTATCAATTGATGCAGAAAAGGTATTTGACAAAGTCCAACACCCATTCATGAGAAAAACTCTCAACAAAATAGTTATAGAAGGGAAATTGCTTGATATAATTAAGGGCATTTATACAAAGCCAACAGCCAACATCATCCTAAATGAAGAGACTTTGAAAGAATTCCCCTTGAGAATGGGAACCAGACAAGGATGCCCTTTATCACCACTCTTATTCAACATTGTGCTGGAAGTCCAAGCCAGAGCAATTAGGCTAGAAAAAGAAATAAAGGACGTCCAAATTGTAGGGAAGAAGTCAAAGTATCTCTATTTGCAGATGATAAGATCTTATACATAGAAAACCCCAAAGAATCCACAGGAAAACTGCTGGAACTGATAGTAGATTTCAGCAAAGTTTCAGGAATACAAGATAACCATACAAAAATCAGTTGGATTCCTTTACACCAGCAAACAGAACCCCGAAGAGGAAATCACCAAATCAATACCATTTACAATAGCTCCCAAGAAGATAAAATACTTAGGAATAAATCTAACCAGAGACATAAAAGATCTATATAATGAAAACTACAAGACACTACTGCAAGAAACCAAAAGAGACCTGCATAAGTGGAAAAACCTGCCTTGTTCATGAGTAGGTAGACTCAACATAGTGAAAATGACAATTTTACATAAAGCAATCTACAGATACCATGCAAACCTGATCCAAATTCCACCAGCATTTTTTAATGAGATGGAGAAACAAATCACCAACTTCACATGAAAAGCGAAGAGGCCACAAATAAGTAAAGCATTGCTGAAGAAGAAGAACAAAGTGGGAGGCCTCACACTACCTGATTTTACAACCTTTTATACCACCACGGTAGTCAGAACAGCCTGGTACTGGTACAACAACAGATACATAGACTAACGGAACAGAATTGAGAATCCAGACATAAATTCATCCACCTATGAGCAGCTGGTATTTGACAAAGGCCAGAAATCCATTAATTGGTGAAAAGACTGTCTCTTTAACAAATGGTGCTGGCATAACTGGATATCCATCTGCAAAAAAAGTGAAACAAGACCCATATTTCACACCATGCACAAAACTAACTCAAAATGGATCAAAGACTTAGATATAAAATCGAAAATGATAAAGATCGTGGAAGATAAAATAGGAACAACGTTAGGAGCCCTAATACATGCCATAAATACAATAGGAACTATAAGTAACAATGCACAAGCACCGGAAGAGAGACCAGATAAATGGGAGTTCCTAAAAATCAAACACTTATGCTCTTATGTACCTACTTATGCTCATAAATGATGTCACCAAAAGAGTAAAAAGACAACCTACAGACTGGGAAAAAATTTTTGGCTACGACAAATCTGATCAGCATCTGATCTCTAAAATCTACAAGATACTGCAGAACCTCAACAACAAAAAGACAACCCAGTTAAAAAATGGGCAAAGGATATGAACAGGCACTTCGCCAAATAAGATATTCAGGCAGCTAACAGACACATGAAGAAATGTTCACAATCATTAGCCATCAGAGAAATGCAGATCAAAACTACAATCAGACATCATCTCACCACAACAAGGCTAGCATTAATTCAAAAATAAATGAGCAAACTGGGAAGCTCTAGACAGAGGCCAAAGGGAAATGACTAAGCTACTTTCTTGAGTGGCTATCATTAGTGCATAATTTTCCAAAGCAATCCTGAATGGGCCAGATGTTTAATCTCTGTCAAGAAATGTAACCTTTGGAGGGAAGACAAGCAACCACAGTGTGACTTCTCAGAGTACCCCATAGCTTTGAGCACTGCTCAGGCCTCTCTTTGAGGTAGCTGATGAGAGCCAACTAGCAAAGACATTTTGTACGTTAAAGAGAACTACATTTAGTCAATGATGTTTGCAATGACTAATGAGTCCAGGGAAAGGGGAAACCAGGAAGTCTACACTACAGAAAATAACAGCTCAGAGAATCCTTGCTCAGAATACCAGTTGCAAAAGTTCGGTGTTTGACGTTTTCAACAACTGCTCTTCAATTTTCTTTTCGAGTGTGGTGGCATATTCTGGAAAAGGCAGCCAGCTCTGATATATACTGTGCAGACTCCATGGGATGAGGGTGGAGGATATAAGGCAAAGTTTTGTTTTATATTAGAACTATGGCAATGCATTTCCAAATACCATAATTTATTTTCATTCAAGGTGGGAGAAGCTTGGGCTAGTTAAATGTCAGGTGGTTCCTTTAACGTAACACTGACGTTATCATTCATTTATTCAATAACTGTCTGTCAAATGTCTACTATATGCCAAGTCATGTGACAATTTTGTTTTCTCTGCGTGTCAGTTGCATTGTTTTTTTCTTTTGTTTATTTTAGTTTAAGTGAAAGTTTACATTTCAAGTTAGTCTCTCATACAAAAATTTATACATACATTGTTACATGACCCTAATTGCTCTTCCTATACTGTGACAGCACACTCCTCCTTTCCACCCCTGATTTCCCATGCCCATTCAACCGTTCCTAACCCTCTCTGCCTTCTCATCTCACCTCCGGACTGGAGCTGCCCCTTTAGTCTTATGTACCTACTTGAGCTAAGAAGCACTCTCTTCACGAGTATCATTTTATGCCCCATAGTCCAGTCCAATCTTTGTCTGAAGAGTTGGCCTCAGGAATTGTTTTAGTTGTGGGCTGATAGAGAATCCAGGGGCCATGCTTTCCAGGGTTCGTCCAGTCTCAGTGGCGTCCAGAACTCAAATTCTTGTTTTTGTTTTTGACGTAGAATATTCCTTTATGCACTTCTTTACTTTACTTGTCTAATTCTGTATTACCATCTAGATTTCACCTTGTACATCACTTCTCCCTAACCACCTCTCCCCAGCACCCTGAGACAGCTTAGGTGACTCTACTGTGTGCTTTCCCCCATGACTTCTCAGACTGCCTATTTCTAGTCTCTTCTTTCTTTCGCATTGGATGGGAAGCTATTGGAGGGTCTGGGCTATGGTTTTCACTAATATAGTCCCATTACCTAAGTGTCTGAAATGTAGTAAGTTCTTCTTAGTATATATATTAGATGAATGCAGAAAAACAGAATTAAATCAATCTGAAAATTTTTGAGGTACATTGTATTATGCAAAGTCACCATGCTAGGCATTTTGAAATAGCAAACATAGTAGGTGCTTATCTCTCCTAAAGGATCATCCCATTAACTCAACCATTATTGTACATTTGGCAAATACTTATGGAATGCCTAATATGCCCCAGGTTACCATCTATTTGGCAGTAAAGATGGATATTTCAAAATATAACTAATATTAAAGGTGGTTCTATTGAATGCTAAATGGTAGGTTCCAATAAGACATGAGGAGTGAAGGGTGGAAGAATCACTTAAAAAGACTGGTAAAATATTTCAACCTATTTTGTTATGAAATAAGGCATTTCCTTCCCTTCCTTCCCTTTTCTTTCTTATCATCAAGTCAGGATTTACTTGACATCTACTGTCTTCCAAGAATTTTATTAGATACTGGAAATACAAAAATAAATAAGACACACCCCCTTCCCAGGAAATGCACAGTTAAACATTTTTTAAAAAGAGAGCCCTGCCTTTGAGCCAAACATTTTCATCCAATGCAGATTATCAGTATAAAACTTATCTTTGTGGGACAAGGGCATCTTCATTTACAGAGTTTTTTTTTTATTTCTTCACTCAAGCTATGTTTATTTGCTAAGTCTACAGAATTATCTGACTGTGTGGTCTCTCCATCAGGCCAGACACAGCCCGGCTGCCCTTGGAAACTTGGATGCCTTTCTAGTAATGGGCAAGGTCTGTAATCAAGTTTTATGTGAAGTCTAGATGAGCTCAGGATGTGCCTTCATTCTTCAGGACAGAGGGAAAACCTGGATGCCTTAACACACCCAAACGTTAGCAGAAGTCTGTTTTGAAGTAGCAATAGATGTTGAAGGGATGGCCCATAGAATATAACTGAAAAACCTGTGACCTGAAAAGACATTCCTTGTCTGGATTGCTGGCAACATTATTTAAAACTGAAAATGATTCTCCCTTCTGAGAACTAACACTCAGTATCCGGTGCCTTATCTGACACTTGTCATACATACGTCTCCTTTTGGAGTTATATTTTCATTATGCCTGTCTGACTTCCTTTATGAGATTGTAAACTCTATGAGGATAACAACTATAATATTAACAATATCCACTCCAACTCATGGCGACCCCATTGTATTAGCATAGAACTGTGCTCAATAGAGTTTTCAGTGGCAGAGGTTTTGGAAGTAGATCGCCAGATCTTTTTTCTGAGCAGCCTCTGGATGGACTTGAACTTCCAACTTTTCAGTTAGCAGCCTAGCTTGCTAACCATTTACACCACCCAGGGCCTAGTTTATAGTTACTGAAAGCTTCTACGTGCCAGGCAGTATTTAAGCACTTTACATGCTTTAATTCATTTAATTTTTACAACAACCTATGAGGCAGGTATTTCATTATTATCTTCACTATAGATGGGGAACCAAGTCCCAGAGAAGTTCAGTAGCTTGCCTTAGGGCCATGGTCCTAGTAAGTGGCAGAGCTAGAATTTGTGACCAAGCTATCTGATTCTAGACCCAGTACCCTTAGCTACTTCATTGTGTGGCTTATCTACATATCTCATACCTTACCCCGTGGTGACTTGTATATGGAAAGTGGTCCAAAAAATTAAATAATTGATTTATCAAATAATTTTCCTAATGTTTTTATAATTTTATTAAGTTTCAATATATTCTTCTGGGCAAGAGATATAAAGCAGTTAGTATTATCTTAATATATTTGATGAGACTGTAAATAAGGAGGAGGGATTATTTCAGGTATAGTGAGCGAATAACTTTCTGCAGAAATCCTTCCTCAGTATCACCAGTGAAAACTCTAATGGAGCAATTCTGCCCTGTCCTATAGGGTCTCTATGAGTCTGAATCAACTTGATGGCAATGGGTTTCAGGTTTAAGGGTCCCTGAGTGGTACACGTGGGCTTGACTAATAACATAAAGGTTGGCAGTTTGAACCCACCCGGTGGTGCCAGGAAAGAAAAGCCTGGTGGTCTGCTTTCATAAAGATTGCAGCCAAGAAAACCCTATGGAACAGATCTATACTGTAATGCATAGAGTTGCCATGAGTTGCAGCTGACTCTACGACAATGGGTTTGCTTTGGTTTGAAGTGTTCATCAGGTTCAGATAGGAAACATGTCTATATTTAAGATCCACCGAGTATGTTTCCCTCCCTAAAACCAAAAAAAAAAAAAAAACCAAACCTATTTTCATCAAGTCAATTCCCAAGATGTATCTAATTTATCTGAGGCAACATAATAGATACAATTTAGGAAATCTTCCTTTGTGTCTACTGAATAAATGAAAATTATTTGGCCCATCTGTAATAGAGCAATTATAATTAGGTGGTAACTCTACTATAAATATTGCTTTTTATGTTTAACTTTCTGTACCACTTCTCTCCTTTTTTTTACATCTCTCATTTTCCTCACTCTAAAAGACATTTTAGAGAGTATTTTCCAGTAAAAATGATCCCCTTTCTGTACTTACCTTTAATCAAAGCTGTGAAGCTTTAAGTATTTAAAAGGTTTCTCTGTGTTTTTGCTTTCTTTAACCAAAGCCTTCCTCTAATATATAAAACCAATATCCTAAGTGCTAACAGCTTAATTTTTCAAAATTCTTTACAAATCCCTCATACAAAAAAGAATAATTTGTGAAAGATCTATCATAGCTCCAGAATCAAATCAACAAATGATTTTTATTCTAATTACTTCATGCCAATCATTGTGTTAACCTACAAACACCACATTACATTGTAAATTCCCTGAGAGCAGTGACAACCTAATTGAGAGTGAGGTAATTGGTACGCACATGCTTATACACACATGCATGCGTGCGCGCACACACACACACGTATGCATATCTGTGCCATGTGTTGTCTACATATCTATTTCACTATACAGATAAATTGAATATAAATCTGCATATGAGAAGATAAAGACTAAGCTTTATACAATAAATATAAAACATTGTATGAGATACTATAAAAGACTTTTTTGAAAGAGTTAGATTGGTGTGCTGAAGTAATATTTCATGGCACAGGAGAAATTAAAAGAATACAAAAAACAAAAACAAAAAAAAAAAAAACGTGTTGCTGTCGAGTCGACTCCAACTCATGGTGACCCCACATATTACAGACCAGAACTGCTCCATAGGGTTTTCTTAGCTGTAATCTTTACAGAAGTAGATTGCCAGTCCTTTCTTTTGAGGTACCTCTGGGTAGGTTCAAACCTCCCACCTTTAGGTTAGTAACCCAGTGCAAATCATTTGCACTCCGGGGATCTTCCAGAGAAAGCAATCAGAATCTTGAACCATACTTAGAATTTCTATAAGAAAAACAAAAAAGTGGAAAAAGGACTTTGTATCCCAGATACCATAAAGAGGAGGTAGAAAAATGGAATAAAGGAGGAGGATCAGAGGAAAGAGTGACTCAAAGTGCCTATGGGAGCCAGGCAGGTAAGTGACAGAATGATGTGGCTGGGAGTGGCACTCAGTGTTAGGGGGTAAGAGGTGAAGGGGAGATTGGAGAACTGAAGAGGATTTCTTTTCTGTAAAGTGATCAGACGAGCTGCAACTCAAATTCCAGTTTTCCCAGATATTCTGATTTTATTTTAAATTTCAGATTTTCAGATGAAAGTTCAAGTTTAATAAATATGAGTAACTAATCTAATAATGTTTAAAACCTTTTGAAGTCAAACAGCTTATTAGCCAAACAAAACATTTGTCTGAGGTAGTTCTGGTCTAAAGACCTCCAGTTTTCAACCTGAGCTAGAATGAACAAAATGATATAATTAGGTATTTTTTTAAATTTGAAATCTCATTCAAAAGGTTACGTCATGCTTCTCTAACCCACTGCCATCAAGTTGATTCCAACTCATAGTGACCCATAGGGTTTCCAAGGTTGTAAATCTCCACGGAGGAAGACTACCATAGCTTTCTCCTGATGAGCCACTGGTGGTTTCCAACGGCTGACCGTTCAGTTACCCTTCAACAGCCTTAACCACTGTGCCACCATACTTCTCTAGTGGGTATTATTTATAATTTTTAAACAGAATTTTTCTGCACAGAGTGATAAGGGAAAGTACTAGAGAAAATGCGCCAAGCTGATGAAGTAACCTAGAGCCTTACTATTCAAACTGTGGGTCCTGGACCAGCAGCAGGAGCATCACCTGGGAATTGGTCAGAGATTCGGACTCTCAGGTCACACCCCAGACCTCCTGAATCAGAATCTTTAATATCTTTGGGTGATTTGTATGCACGTTAAAGTTTGAGGAGCACCAGACCATAGTATACTTAGTGTTCTTGTTTTTAAATAACCCCTCAAGACAAAGCATATAGCAAAAGTTTGATAACATAGCAAAATTTAAGAGAGCTGTTAATTTACTAGAATTTTGCCGCATGGACCCAAAAAAGGTTGATTCCTACTGAAGCTTGAGCAGAGCAGTTAATATGGTAATGTTGACATATTGAGTCATGCTTCCACAGTGTTAAATTCTTTACAAGAACTTGGTTAGCCAAATACAAGGCTTGACACAGATAATGCATTTATTTGGTAGTCAGTAAATTACCTTATACAGTCAGTAAATGTTGAATCCTGGACAACTGATAAGATCATTTGCCTTTTTGTGATTTTTTCAATATTGTGCTCAGCAGCAAGTATAAATTGAATACAGTGACCTTTTGGTACTCTATGAAATTGACTGCATTTCCTAAGATTCTGTGGTTTCAATTACCATAAATTTTTTATATTAGGTCCACAGCCATTGCGTTGGCCCCCAGCATAACAATATCTTATCATTGGTTCTGATAATATAGTCAGCTACAGTACATCTTGTTACTAATACGTGTGCGAGCACATGCACATGTATGTTCCCCATCAGAACTTCATGTCAAGTACAGGAACAATATGTAATTTACCCAAATCATAGCTAATCACTAAGTAGATTGCAAAATGTGATTTTTGGTTCATGATGGAAATCGTGTTCTAGGTTGCTAGCTGGATTTTAAATTTGTGAGATGGATAAGTGAATTAGTGGTTCCTCAGTTTATTAGCAACTTAATTGTCAGAATGTAATGGAAACCTCTGAACTGCAACAATTCATTAGAGACAGTGAAACACGTGACTTTTTTTTCCTAGAAGAATATTCAGCGAGCTGTTCCCCCCTCCAAAAAAAAAAAAATTAACAATGAACCTTAAATATACACTTGTGGAGGTACAGGAGTCCTGGGTGGTGCAAATGGTTGTTGCTCTCAGCTCTGATCAAAAGGTTGGAGGTTCCAGTCTACCCTAAGGTACCTCGGAAGAAAGTTCTGGTGATCTACTTCTAAAAAAATCAACCATTGAGAACTGTATGAAGCACCATTCTATCCTGACACACATGAGGTCACCATGAGTCAGAATTGACTCAATGGCAACTGGCTATAGGTTATTGTGGAGGTATAAATAATAATAATAAAAAAAAAACTAAACCCATTACCATTGAGTTGATTCCTACTCATAGCGACCCTGTAGGACAGAGTTGAACTGCCCCGTAGAGTTTCCAAGACTGTAAACTTTACGGAAGCAGACTGCCTCATCTTTCTCCAGCGGAGTGGCTGATGGGTTCAAACCACCAACCTTTCAGTTAGCAGCTGAATACTTAACCACTGTGCAACCAAGGCTCCTTATTGTGGAGGTATTAAAAAAAAAAAAAAAAAGGCCATCGAGTGGATTCTGACTCATAGTGACCCTATAGGACAGAGTAGAACTGTCCCACAGGGTTTCCAAGGAGTGGCTGGTGGATTCAAATTGCCGACCTTGTGATTAGCAGCCTGGGCTCTTAACCACTGTGCCACCAGGGTTCCAGTGTGGAGGTATAAGGGCTTCAAATTCTGCCAGTGGAAAAATGCTATGGAAAAGTTAGGAGAACTAGAGAGGGGGCGCCCAATCAAAATCAAGCCCACTGCCATCAAGTTGATTACAACTCACAGGGACTCTATAGGACAGAGTAGAACTGCCTCACAGGGTTTCCAAGGCTGTAAATCTTTATGGAAGCAGACTGCCACATCTTTCTCCCCAGGAGCTACTGGTAGGTTTGAACGATCGAACTTTCAAACTTTTGCAAAGTGCTTTTAACCACTGAGCCACCAGGACTCCTCAGAGAGGGGAAAACCTGGGTTCAGATTTCCACTGTGTGTTTGTTATATAACCCGGGGTGAGTTACTTAACCTTGTTATGCCTCAGTCTTCTCATCTATAATATGGTGATGTAATGGTTATTTCAAAGGATTGTTACGCAGATAAAATGAAATAACAAGGCAAAGAACGTAGCAACATTCCTAGCACATAGCAGGAGCTCAATCAATGACTGCTTTTGTCACGTTTTGTCAACTTAGATGCTTTTCTTTACTTGCCCTTCATTTTGAACTAAGTTCGATTTTGTAGCAACTTTCTTTTTTTCCAAGATTAAAGATGTAATCATTAAAAAGCATGTAGCCCATTGTATTATCTGCTAGAAAGAAGGCTATATCTTGCTGTCATGCTTTTCTTTGCAGAAATTGATGGTTTCTGCCAAAACAAAGGTTCACTTTTTAGTTGCCTGGTAGATTGTGGTTTCATCTTATTTGGCCTTTATAGCAATATGACTCTGAACACTGTCACAGATGCGCACAGAAAAATCCTAGTTCTCTTCTAATGCTGTATTACAGCCATGCTCCCAAAGAAGTTTTTGGCAAGGTTTAAGAATAAAGAGCAGCTGAAGAGCTGTGAGTGGTGATTAAAACTTTAACTCACATTTCAAAGACAGTAATTATTTTCTAATGCCTGTAGCCCAGACGAACAGTATATTATGAAAAGAGTATTTCATTTCCAACTAAAAGTGATAATAAAACTATGGATTATTCCATTCTTCTTCTAATTCCCATTTCTCTGATTTTCAATTTTCTTTTCCCCTGTATTTTCATTCTTTAGTCTATTTTCTTCCTTCATTCAACATGTAATTAATTATTCAATGACTCCTGTCCCAATGTCTGGCTGGATCACTAGAATGTTGTAAACATCATGAGGACAAGGACTGTGTCCTTTAGGTGGTCCACTGCTGTGTCCCTATGGGCCTTAGATACCTGCTATCCAAAAAAATATTTGCTAAATCTACAAATGAATAAAAGAAGAAACGAGTGAAAAAAGCCAAGTAAACTATGGTCTTTAACTTCAAGTAGCTTTAAAATATATCAAGGCTTTTTATTTTTCCTTATTTTTTAGACAGGTATAATAAAGAATTTGAGTAAAATACCTGCTAAATTTACTGGACTCTATTTTCCCTAGTCTTATTTTTAAATAAAATGAATTCATTTATTCCCCTTTATTGTCTTCAAATATAACAAACATTATTTTCATGTGCATTTCCTGTCTTATTTTTCCTGACTCAGTGATTCTTGATTTTTTTAGAAAAAGATTTCTTTTTTCCAGTTTAGCTATTACAAATGGAAGGCAAGGTTTTTACCAGCTGTATTAAACCCAACTTATTATGAAAGTAAGCTGTAAGGTTTTTACCAGCTGTATTAAACCCAACTTATTACGAAAGTGGAAAGGCTAGTGAGTCAGGGGTTAAGATTTTGAAATGGATCATCTTAGGGAATAAAGTTCATATTGCATAGGGTTTCCTCTTAAGTTTTGCTTAGTTAATGGGTAACACTTTGAAAACTGTTTTAAATAAGGAACGTCATTAGAGAAGTAGTAGGAAAGAATTACATAGCGTTTTGATGGTTTACAAAGTTCCGTTTATATCCTGTATCTCATTTAATCCTCCCAACCATGTTGTGAAGCAGCTATCTCCATTTCATCATTGAGAACACTGAGTTCAGGGAACTCATATGCCTTCCCCAAGGACATAACCTCGTATGTGATGGAATTGGAATTTGAACCCTGATCTCCTAAGACCGAATCCTATAATATTTTGACTCTACTACTTTGGAAATATTCACAGTGGACATGATATCGATAGGAACAGAAGCAACATGAGAGGCTTCTGGGTTAATGTTTCAAGAATATTGAACTAATGAATGCTCTTCTAGGAACAAACTGAACAGCAATTGACGCTGTAATGGCACAGAACTATTTTGCTGTCACTTGCTAAAGCCTGATGTTTCATATTGTGCCTAGAGGTGAAAGGATCTACTCCAGGGCTGCCCTTAGCTAATAGCGTCAGATCTTTCACCCCTGAACAGATTACAGCTGGCTGACATCATCCCAACAAACAGCCCTGGAAAGTTTGTCTACAACCGTTGATGTCAGCTGGAGCCATCAGGACTGCAGGGAGAGAGGGTTAGCGTGCCGGGGTCAGAATATTTTTCCTTTCCCCCTCTAGGCTTTGCTATATATGGGTCTAAAACAAATTCTGCCGTTGTTTCTATACAGGTTGTTACAGTCTGCTTGTTTTTTAGAGGTGTTATGAGGAAGAAATAAATTTAAGTATTCATCTATGTAAGTATACTACAGTCTCAACAAATATTGCTTGAGTGATTTTATCCGAGATGCATGCATCTTCAGCATGACATTTCTATAAAATTCTTCTTAAACCTTCCTCAAAACGCATAGATATTATGCTGTTTTTGCATCTAATAACCTTATAGGATAGCCGTGGTGATTTTACTGGTGTCATTTTACAAATGAGAAAATTAAGGCCTGAGGAAGGCAAATTCAAAGCCAAGGTGACAGAGTTGAGTAGAACTTGACTGATGTTGATTAATTGATTAATCACATTTAAACTTTTTCTCTTGTGCTTTTTCTCATACACTACTGTCACAAACATACTCTTCTGACTTTTTAGACTTATATATTTTTTATGATTGCAAAATGATTATTGCAGAAAGTTAGAAAAAGACAAATTGAATTCAAATCATATAAAGACTCACTTCCTTGTAATATTTTGTGTTTTATTTTTCTAGATGCTTCCCAGTATACATGCATAGATCATGGGCTGAGCATATAATAGTTGAAAACTTTCTTGACTCATTTAATAATATGCAATGGGTATGTGCCATTTTGATGACCCTATGTATGCCAGAGTAGAGCTGTGCATCATAGGGTTTTCAGTGACTGTGACCTTTTGGAAGTAGATCACCAGGCCTTTCTTCTGAGGCACCTCTGGGGGGATTCAGACTGCCAACCTTTTGGCTAGGTGCAGAGTGCTTAACCATTTGTGCCAACCTGGAGTTGCCATGAGTTGGAATTGACTCAACAGGAGCTGATATATCTCATTTTAACAGATACACATCAATATCATCATTTTCATGGGTGTAAAGCATTTCACTTTATGAGTTAATGTTTAAACCCAGTCTTTCATTGCCTGCCAAGCCTACCATCTGTGAACTCTAGCAAGGACTCTAATATGATGTATGATGATGTTCTTTTAAAAGGGATATGATTCGATGACAGTGGTCATAGTAATGAGGCTCTTGGCTGGTGGGATCTCCATTGTACACCAAAGAGTACTTAAGCTGGGTCCAGCCATGGGGAAAGATACTGATGGGAACTAACCAGGGGGATGAAAGGTCCAAGCTCCCAGCTTGTATGTAGTCTGAGTGACCAATAGAAGTGAGAACTGGGAGCTGGGAAAGGAAACCCTTTCAGCAAAGGGACCTGGTTTTGTATGTACTGGACCAAGATGCGACATCCACAATCATTGCATCACGTGAGGGGCTCAGGGCATCTTAATGTGGGACAGCTGCTCCTCACTGATGGGAAAGCCTTCTCTACTTCAGCCAGATAGATAGAGTACAGCAAATATTCTCATCCTGCCTTGTAGGGTCTTTCATTCCATCTTTTACAGAAGCGACTCTTTGTCCTGGTTCCCATTAGAATCCTGCCTGGGGAGATTTTAAAAATACTAACAATGGCACTGATTTCATTGTTCTGGGACAGGGTGTACAGATACTTTTTTTTTTAAAATGCTCAGATGATTCCAATATTTAGTCAAAGTTTCAAATCATTGCTTTACAGCCATATTTTACTTTGTGTAAAAGACAGTCAGCAGCAGGAAACTTTTCTGTGAGTCAAGTTTTGGTACTAAGAATAATATTTTTTAACATTTCTAGAGATTTAAGTATGAAAGTTTTCCTAAGGAAAATATTCATGCCTTGTTTTTGTAAATAAATTTGATTTTTAAAAACTATTTGGCTTTCCTTAAATCAAAGTACAGTTCTTACTGCTTTACTCATTCATTCATTTCTCACAAATGTTTATTTAGTTTACAGTAATTTATTTTTTTTATTTTTGTCTTCCCCTGCTAGAATAAGCTCCCTGAGGGCAGGGGTTTTTAATTATTTTGTTCATTGCCATATTCCCAGTGCCAAGAATGCCCAGTACATAGTAGATACTCAATAAATGTTTTCAACACACATTTTGACAGAGTTAAATTATTACTCCTATACCCAAGACACTTACTATCTATTAAGAAACACAGACACAGAAATTAATAATTACAGTTCAGGGTTTCTACATAGGCTGACACTGGAAACTTTCCACTTACAATTTTTTAAACAGTGTTGAAGGTTAAAGAGAAAAAATGGCAAGTAAGAGAAAATTCTTTGCTATTATTACCTTTCTTTCTCCTGTAAGGCAACATGGTTAATTAGAATAACTATGGAGTGCATAGACTTAAACACATGTGGACTTAGATCAGTTACTAATTGACCTTGAGAAAGTCTGTTTAACCCTTTAGGTGTCATTCTTCTCATTTCCATAATCATTCAGTTGAATGAACTGGTCTGTAGACTCTTAGCAGCTTGTGGTATTCTGTGTGTCTGTTACTGCATTCTGTCTTCATGTGAGCCTCAGTGGCATCATTAGGGGGACTTGGGGGGTGCAGACCACACCAGGTGACACCATCAGAGGGGGTGACACCAAAATGACTGTCTAAAATTTTTGTGCAGTGTTTCAGCAGAAATTTATTATTTTTTATAAAAATATCCCTGTAATTAGTTATAACAACAAATTTTTTTTCATAAGCCAAGCTTACATGTATCAATATACCTGCAAGGCTAAAACTCTATGCTAATTTACTTTTTGAACCTTCTGATGTGCTCCGTTCAGAGCTGTCATCATTACCCAATTACAACGCGGCTTCAAATCTCGCGGTTTCGTCTGCACCCTCTACAAGCACGCACATTTGTTCTTGTTGCTGCCGATGTTTTTATAGTTACTGATTTTGTCAAATTTTCTGGTGTTTTAGCTACAATATTGTGGTAATTAGCATAGGGCAGATGACATCATGAGTTACCACACTGGCTGACACCAACTTTAGTGACACCACTGGTGAACCTGCCAATAAGTGACTTGCTTTTCCCATTTTGTCGTTTTGTCTCTCGGATTTTTACTCGTATAGGTTTGTACCACTTTTGTGATTTCCCATGCTGCTAGAGGGACATGTGCTTTTTTAATACAGTTACCAAACTCACTTTTTAAAAATGTCCCCTTTGGCATTATTATCCACTTTGCCTAACTGGATGTCATATGCTATCCTACTGTGCTTGCTCACCACATATGCATATAAATCACTGAAAATCATGAGTGGCCCTGGATTTAGAAACTGATTCAGTATAAAGTCTGTAAAGCTTCTTCTTGAGGGGTGCACTCGGCCTGACATTAAAATAAGCTCAGTCTCTAAAATGTAGGAGATTGTGAACTTGGATACTTTGGAAACCCAAACCTATGTGGAATACTTAGACATGAAGTCATAGAGAACATGAACTTCTCATCTTGTATTTATTCAGCAAGCATTTATTGACACCCCGTTTCTTCATGCAGAGCACTTTAGTAGAAAGTGAAAATTACTCAAGGAGTCAGGAGCCAATTCCAGGCTCCAAATGGCTCATAAACTCTTGGGGAAGGGCCAGAAAGGGCACAGGGGATTACCAGGATGCACACTTGGATTTCCTTTTGTCATCAGATGGTCACAGAGAGGACAGTGTTGCCTCTGAATAGCTTCCAACCACCTTAAGACAATTTTCTCTTATTCTCCTGCTATTGCCAGGATATTTCAGTAGTCAGATCATTTGACCTCAACTGTATCTTATCATCCCCAACCTTAATATACTGCATAGATCCAGCTGCCAAGCATGTGGATGCACAATTTCACACATAGCTCATGGTGCTAAGTCTTTAGTAACAAACAGCATTCACCTCTATGATGGTGTCTTGTAAGCATTTCTTTTAGACAGAAGGCGTACTGTCTTATTGAGAGTTTTTCAGTTCTAACAGGAAACTATTATAAACATTTCTTACATAGTCAGTCTAAAAAACACTGTTTATGCCTAGAGCTAATATAGTCTGCTAATTTGCAACAATGAGGTTTTAGGAGTCATTTAGAGCAAACCTTCTTCTAAAGTGCTGGTGCTCCTGTTCTGATTGATCAGTGCTTTCATGGAATAGTTGTTAAATACTTTGAATATCACTGCTTTCCACTTATACCTGTATGTAAACTATGAAAAATTAATTTGTTATGCATTGCAGGTTCCTACCTCAGGGCCTTTGCACTTACTATTTTCTCTGCCTAGAACATTTCTTCTCATACACACACACACACACACACACATACATTATACATGTATACATACACACACACACACATATATATATTTGGAGGGGGCTTATTTATTGTATGCCATCTTCCCTCCACCAAACTAAAATGTAAGTTTTTTGAAAACAGATTGTAGCACATAGTAGGCACTCAATAAATATGTTTAAGAAACAAATATATATGTGTTCGCACATATGCACATAAACATATGTGTAGGCCTGTGTGTGTATTCATGTTTATATGTCAAGTGTAGGTGTCATAGTTCAGCTAGGCATAGATTTTAGGTGATCATTTCATGCCATAAACATGCAGTCAGCCACTGGCCATGCCCAAGCATGCCTGTTAATTCTAACATACCAACCTTAACAGTAACAGATAGGCAACATCCTTTATACAACTTTTAGGGATATCTGAGCATTCATATATTCAACAATTTTGAAATCACAATTAAAATTTCCATATTATGTAGCTTTATCTCTCTCACTTATTTTGAACATGATATAGTACATGAGGATGATAATAATGATAATATTAGTAATTGTTGTTGTTGTTAGGTGCCATCCAGTCGGTTCCAACTCATAACAACCCTGTGTACAACATAAGGAAACACTGCCCAGTCCTGCACCATCCTCACAATCGTTGCTATGCTTGAGCCCGTTGTTGCAGCCACTGTGTCAGTCCATCTTGTTTAGGGCCTTCCTGTTTTTCACTGGTCCTCTACTTTAGTAAGCATGATGTCCTTCTCCAGGGACTGATCCCTCCTGATAACATGTCCAAAGTATGTGAGGCATAGTCTTGCCATCCTTGCTTCTAAGGAACATTCTGATTATACTTCTTCCAAGACAGATTTGTTTGTTCTTTTGGCAGTCCATGGTATATTCAATATTCTTCATCAACACCACAATTCAAAGGTGTAATTGGTCTTCGGTCTTCCTTATCCATCTTCCAGCTTTCCCATGCATATGAGGTAATTGAAAACACCATGGCTTGGGTCAGCCACACCTTAGTCTTCAAGGTGACATCTTTGCTTTTCAACACATTAAAGAGGTCTTTCGTAGCACATTTGCCCAATGCAATGTGTCTTTTGATTTCTTGACTTCTGCTTCCATGGGTGTTGATTGTGGATCCAAGTAAAATGAAATCCTTGACAACTTCAATCTTTTCTCCGTTTACCATGATGTTGCTTACTGGTCCAGTTGTGAGGATTTTTCTTTTCTTTACATTGAGGTGTAATCCATTCTGAAGGCTGCAGTCTTGGATCTTCATTAGTAAGTGCCACAAGTCCTCTTCACTCCTGGCAAGCAAGGTTGTGTCATCTGCATAACGAGGCCCCGTTCTTCTTCATATAGTCCAGATTCTTGGATTATTTGCTCAGCATACAGATTGAATAGGTATGGTGAAAGGATACAACTCTGATACACACCTTCCCTGACTTTAAACCACGCCATATCCCCTTGTTCGGTTGGAAGGACTGCCTCTTGATCCATGTACAGGTTCCTCATGAGCACAAGTAAGTGTTCTGGAATACCCATTCTTCGCAATGTTATCCATAATTTATTATGAGACACACAGTCAAATGCCTTTGCATAGTCAATAAAACACGGGTAAACATCTTTCTGGTATTCTCTGCTTTCAGCCAGAATCCATTTGACATAAGCAATGATATCACTGGTTCCACATCCTCTTCTGAATCCAGCTTGAATTTCTGGCAGTTCCCTATGGATATACTGCTGCAGCCCCTATTGAATGATCTTCAGCAAAATTTTACTTGCCTGTGATATTAATGATATTGTTTGGTAATTTGCACATTCAGTTGGATCATCTTTCTTGGGAACAGGCGTATATATGGATGTCTTCCAGTCAGTTGGCCAGGTAGCTGTCTTCCAAATTTCTTGGCATAGACGAGTGAGCACTTCCAGTGCTGCATCCATTTGTGGAAATATCTAAATTGGTATTCCGTAAATTCCTGGAGGCTTGTTCTTTAACCAATGCCTTCAGTGCAGCTTGGACTTCTTCCTTCAGTATCATCAGCTCCTGATCATATGCTGCCTCCTGAAATGGTTGAACGTTGACAAATTCTTTTTAGTGTAGTGACTCTGTATATTCTTTCCCTCTTCTTTTGATGCTTCCTGAGTCATTTAATATTTTCCCTGTAGAATCCTTCAGTATTGCAACTTGAGGCTTGAATTTTTTCTCAGTTCTTTCAGCTTGAGAAATGCCGAGCATGTTCTTCCCTTTCGGTTTTCTAGTTTCAGGTCTTTGCACGTGTCATTATAATACTTTACGTTGTCTTCTCGAGCCACCCTTTGAAATCTTCTGTTCAGTCCTTTTACTTCATCATCATTGCTTTCTTTTGCTTTAGCTATTCGACATTCAAGAGCAAGTTTCAGAGTCTCTTCTGACATCCATTTTGGTCTTTTAATAATACAACTGTTATTCAAATTTACGCACAAACCACTAAGGCCAAAGATGAAGAAATGGAAGATTTTTACCAACTTCTACAGTCTAAAATTGATTAAACATGAAATCAGGATATATTGATAGTTACTAGTGATTGGAATGCAGAAGTTGGAGACAAAGAAGGATTGGTAATTGGAAAATATGGCCTTGGTGATAGAAACAATGCTGGAGATTACATGACAGAATTTTGCAAGACCGACATCTTCTTCATTGCAAATACCTTTTTACATCAACATAAATGGTGACTATACACGTGGACCTCACCAGATGGAATACACAGGAATCAAATTGACTACATCTGTGGAAAGAGACAATGGAAACCTCAATATTATCAGTCAGAACAAGGCCAGAGGCCTTGGAAGAAATCATCAACTGCTCATATGCAAGTTCAAGTTGAAACTGAAGAAAATTAGAACAAGTCTACAAGTGCCAAAATGTGACCTTATGCATATCCCACATGAATTTAGGGACCATCTCTAGAATAGATTTGACATGTTGAACGCTAATGACAAAAGACCCGATGAGTCGTGGAATGATATCAAGGACATCATACATGAAGAAAGAAAGAGGTCATTAAAAAGACAGGAAAGAAAGAAAAGACCAAAATGGATGTGTGAAGAAACTCTGAAACTTACTCTTGAATATTAGTAATAGGAAACATAAATCCTCACTGTGTACCAGACAGTGTTCTACATGAGTTGTATGGATTTTGATTATCCATACAACTCCATATCACTTACAATAATAAGATGTAGGTCTTATTATTATATTTTCACACAATAAATCTGAGACATAGAGAGGTTAAGTAACTTGCTGAAGGTCACATACCTTGTTAGTAATGGAGTCAGGATCCACACTCAGGCAGTCTGTATTTTGCCTTACTGCCTCGTTCATAAGCAAGTAAAAGTCTTATAAGATTTATATGTCCTTTTTGTGCTTTTAAAAAAATCTCAGGAAATTTAAAAATGTTTAAGAACTCTGTGAAAAGATACAGAATGTATTCCTAAAGAATAATTTAGCATGTGGTTTATGCAATCAAATAGACTACAAAACCAAAATGAACCTAATGATAATGATCATGGTCAGAAAACATTGAAGAAAGAGAAGAATGATTGGCAGTAAAAAGAATGAAGTGCCATAGGACTAATCAAACAAAATTCAGGAAGTAAATGATTAATAAGTTGTGATCAACAGGGAAGCATAGAATATAAAACATGTCCAACTATTCTAGGCACTATAAGATACTGAGAACAAGAATCGCATAGAATAAATATGAAAATAGATTAACAACTGTTAAGATCTGCTAAAAGTGCATGTATTATAGGGGATAAATATAGCATATATGGAATGATGAATTCCAACTTGACTTACACATGACTCAACAACTATAGCACACCAAATTACTCAAACTTGCCTCATCCTAAGAATCATCTGGAATGTTGATGAAAGTTGCAGAACCCTGAACTGTTCCTTTAGGGAAGTGGTCCTAGACTGATGGCAATTTTGCAACCAAGGGACAGTTGGCAAACTTTGGAGACATTTTTCATTGTCATAATGGGGGGAGATGCTACTGGCATCTAATTGGTAGAGGCCAGGGTTGCTGCTAAACATCCTACAATACACGGGACAGTTCCCTACAACAAATAATTAGGTGGCCCAAAATGTTAATAGTGTTGATGTTAAGGAAACTTCATCTATGGATTTCCATGTAGTAGTCTGGGGTGGGGCCCAGATATCTGTAGTTTTAATCCAAGGGTCTGGTCATCCTGATAAAGTCAGTAGGTGTTTAGAGGTATCAGTTTGAGCTAGATTTTTTGAAAAGCATCCCACAGAAGAGGAAACACTTGAAGTAGGCTTTAAGGTAGGGACAGAATATGAGCAAACAAAGAGGAGAGGTAACAGCATTCTCATGTAAGGGAAGAGCAAATCTCACCCAGTAGAAACAAAGCAATCCTCGGGGGAACACTAGACCAGCAACAAAGAGTGAGGAGCTACTTCAAAACACTCTCCTGTTTTCTACATGTAAGGCCACCTCTGCTTCGTGGGATGTAATTGCATCTCCCTATCTTAGTTCTTACCTGTTGATAATTAACTGCTTTGCATTTCCAACTCATTTGGTATCCCCTAATATAGATATTATTATATTATTATTGTTATTTCTATATATATATTATAACAATTATACATATTTTAGTAATTATATAATATTATTATTATAATAATATAGATATGGAGCCTGGTGGTGCAGTGGTTAAGCGTTCAGCTGCTAACCAAAAGGTCAGCAGTTCGAATCCACCAGCCACTCTTTGGACCCCATAGGGCAGTTCTACTGTGTCCTATGGGGTCGCTGTGAGTCGGAATAGACTCGATGACAACGGATGTGTTTTTTTTCTTTTTTAGTATAGATGTGCAGCTCTGGTGGTGTAGTGGTTAAGAGCTCAGGCTGCTAACCAAAAGGTTGGCAGTTGGAATCCACCATTCGCTCCTTGGAAACCCTATGGGTCAGTTCTACTCTGTCCTGTAGGGTCACTATGAGTCAGAATTGACTCAACGGCAAAAGGTTAGTATAGATATAAATTAGACTAGCGCTTGCCCATTTCTATATCTTCTGTAAAATTACAATATATAAAGACAGTGAATGAAAACAGTATTTTATTAGAGGTATTTTGTTTGCCCTGCAACTCTGCCTCTCATTAGCCATGTGAGTTTGGGACTAATAACAGGGTTAATGGGCAGTTTAAATGAAATAACACTCATAATAAATAAATAAATAAATAACTCAGCACCAGGCACATAGAAAACACTCAGTAAAGGTCAGCTTCTACCTACTGTTATTATTTGTTTATTAAAATGGCTTTATCTGAGAGAACTATGAGACTGTTATAAGGAATAGAAAAAAAAAGGTGACATTGGGGTTTAAAATAAATTTTGGTATCTTGTATCAATCTTAGCGACTGATTATTTTGTACTTTGTTTCGATTGAACAGGATTGAGAAAATCCTGATTCACAGAAATTAGCATCTGCAAATGCCTCCAGGTTTTAAATTACTCACTCTCCTGTCTCAAGATATTTGTTTATCCTGAGACCAGCACAAAAGGATTCAACATGGTAGGTTGATGTGGTGGTCTCTACTATGTTATAGTAAGATAACACATTTAGAGAGTGCATGTTGTTCTCTAAAAACTAAACAAAACAAAACAAAACAAAATTAGTTGTCATACAAATTCAATTATATGAACACATTAAATGTATCATATAATGCAGGATTTATAATCAGTCCTTGCAGCAACTGTATCAATGTCCAGGGTTCCATGGAACACAGTTTGCAAACCTCTGGCTGAGACTGACATATATTCCCAGCTTGTAGATGAGTGCATGATGTGATTTGAAATCAAGAAGCTTACTTTAATCCAGATAGATTACAACAATTGTTTTCTCTTGATTAGTGAGTTCATTGCTCCTGCCTGGGCAGATAGTAAGTTGGTCTGGCATGATATTCTCTTCACAAAACCGTCTTGGCTCTTTTGAGATGGTTGCAAATTGATTGCTTGATGATGTAATGCAGTATCCTCCCAAACACCAGCACGGAGGTGAATTAACTTCTGTATTTACAAGACCAATCCTATGGCCTTCCTTTAAAAAAGATGGGCGTTATATTTACTCTTATAGATTCAGTGTCTAGGGGCTAAATTCAGAATCAGCCCCTCTGTAGTTATAGCTATTCAAGTTTCCTTTTTTTCTACTAAGAATGGATTGGCTGCTTGCCTGGCCAAGCTGGTATATGTGAAATGAATGCAAGCTAATTTTAAATCATAGCCTAAGATAAGCATTATTAAGAAGATAAATCCGCCGGAGGTAGGACGAGGCAGGAACTACAGAGCAAACGACAACGACAACAAAAGGAGAATGCAAAGTCACATTTTATTCTTGGGACTGATTAGACATTTTAGTGATTATTCTTATTCATTTTCATTAAGCATGTACTATATGCCAAGTCTCTTAACAGTGATCTGACAGACCTCGTAGGACTTCTATTTTAGAAAAAACTATGAACAAGATGGAGTTCCTGGGTGGCACAAATGGCTAACTGAAAGCTTGGTGATTCAAATCTACCCAGAGTCACCTTGGAAGAAAAGCCTGGAAATCTACTTCCAAAAGATCACAGCCACTGAAAATCCTACAGAGCACAGCTCTCTGTACACATGGGGTTGCCATGAGTGGAAATCTACTCGACAGCAACTAGATTTTTTTTTTTTTTAATGAACAAGATGAATTAAGAAAGTATCTATTGAGTTACAGAGATAAGTAGTAAAGTGAAAAACAAACCAGAGAAGGAGAATAGGATATGTTGGGAGTAGCTGGGAAAGTCTCACTGAGAAGGTGTTATTGAGTAAGGAGATGAAGGGACAAGCCATGTGACCATCGGGCAGAATGGAAACAGCAAGTGCAAAGACCTTGAGGCAGGAGAAGGCCTGGCATTTTTGCAGACTAGTGAGGAGGTCGAAATGGCTGGAAAAGAGTCAGACAGATAAGGGGGGCAGTGATGGGGTCAGATCATCATCCTAGTATAGGGAAACCATATCTCCCAGTTAGCCTGAAATTCTGTTGTTGTCGTCAGCGCAGTTGATTTGGCCACATCTCAATGCAACTCTACGTACTACAGAGCAAAATGCTGCCCAGACCTGTATCATCTCCATGACTGGCTGCAGATTGGTTCTGTTGTGATCCATAGTGATTTCACTGGCTGCTTTTCAGAAGTAGATCACCGGCCCTTTCTTTCTAGTCTAAGTCTGGAAGCTCCAATGAATCCTATCTAGCATCATAGCAACATGCAAGCCTCCACTGACAGAAAGGTGGTAGCTACGCATACGGTGCATTGGCTGGAAATCGAACCGGGGTCTGGGTTAACCCCTGACTAATTGGTTATTTATAGTACCCCCTCTCACTCTCAAAAGTGTTCTGGCTTGGGTGGTGAATTATACAGTGATTCTGGTCTAGTAGGTCACTCAGGAGTTTGGTTTTTACTCTGAGAGACATGGGAAGCCGTGAAGGTTTGGTCAGAGGAGTTGAAACTAGTCATTGGAGTCAGGTAGCAAGTGGTAAGAGAGAAAATGGGGAAAGCATTTAAGAGTCTATACGATTATTATTTTAGAATGTGCAATGAAGCCAGAGAGCTGAGTTTTTTCACTTGAGGCCATGAAGTTAGCTAGTGGTGGGAATGGGATTAGACTCAATTTTCTTGATGTTCCATCTAGTATTCTTTCCACAGTGCCCAATTTCTCCTTTAGTTCAAACCTGAGGACAAACAGAATGCCTTCTGCCTCTTTTTGTGTCTGCTAAGCCCCCGGTTTGGTGGCAGAACTGTTACTTCCTCTTTACGTTTTCAGAAATGGACGTGAAATGTCTCCCATTTTTTCCCTGAAACAGCTCATTTTGAGTGCATCAACTAGGACTCTTCTTAGTCCTTTTTCTGGAACCTTTACATTTATACTTATGGCTCATGTAACCTCTTTCAGAATAATGAATTCCACATGTTCAGTACATGCTTATTAACTCACGAATGTGTGATATAAGCTAATAAGTTAGAATGGAGCCTAAGTACAGATGTGAATATAAATTTGATGCCTGCTTAAATAGGAGCATAAGTATTAACAGGAATTAAATGGATTTCCACAGATCTAAATATATCTGTGGAGGAAATTCTTCAGTTTTACTTGTATTTTATGTCCACTTGATTCCTATTTTTGTAGCAATTATCTTCAGTTTTGATCATTGCTTTCCTCAAGTAGAGTGGATAACTAGAAGGAACAATGCACACACTGATCATACACTTACATAGTCAACTACAACTGAATATGTGTGAATACATTCAAGAGATTGAGATGTACCTGTAGATGGATTCCATTTTATATGCGTGTATTCTCAATACAGAATGTGTGTGTGTGCACGCGTGTGGGTTTGTGCGTGTGTGTGTGTGTGTGTTTGGGGGAGCAGTACGTACAGACACATTTAAATCCATGGTATTTTAAGTAGCCTTAAAATACACATACATGGGGAGTTATCCAGAGAGCAAAATTAAAATCTGTGTTCTTTCTACTAGTCCCTGTAACAGTACAAGTTTAAATTCTAGCAACTTTGGCATATGACAGAGCAAATACAGTGTCACATAACGTGCTTCTCTCTCCTGGGAATAAACTAGGAACAAGCTAACTCTCAGGGAAGGGGCAGTGGTGTTTCAGTGAGAGAATTTTCTCCTTGTGTGTGGGGAACCTGGGTGCGATTCCAGGCCAATGCACCTCTTGTGCAGCCACCACCTGTCTGTCAGTGGGGGCTTGTGTGTTGCTATGATGCTGAACAGGTTTCATCAGAGCTTCCAGGCTAAAGTGAACTAAGAAGAGTTTTATCCTGTTGTGTATGAGATCACTATGAGTCAGGGACTGACTCAGTGACAACCAATAACTCCCGCGGATTTATCTGAATTGAATAGATAAAGTATTTTTCATAAAAAAAGTGTGTGTCATGCAAGGTGGTATATATTGTCTTGATTATTTTTCTGTTGCACACATATGCTTGAGATTACTTAAGTTATTTTTTACCCATCTCACGTTCAAGTTCCCAACACTTTTCCAAAGCCCTTCATTCCATATGCTGCAAAAAAAGTTAGTGGGTTATTTTAACCCACTTCCTATTGGGTGGGCTGGGAATTCGCAACCTATAGGAAGTGTCATGTGAGGTTTCTGGCTGTTCTCTGCTAGGTTTGCAGAAGGTGGGCAGACATGCTGTAGGTGGCTGGGCTTAATGAGAGAAACAAGAACCACAATAGATTATATGAAAAAGAGAAAGAGAGTTGTTTGAAGGTCGCTATTCAGAATATTTAACAACGAATTCAGCAAAGGCTCAGACCCCTTAAAGTGGATGTGTACAATACAAAATCAGTATGTATTATCTATCCTGATCATAACGGTTTAATATATATATAAATATACACACACACACACACATATATACCAAAAAAAAAAAAAACCTGTCGCCATCAAGTCGATTCCCACTCATAACTATCCTATAGGACAGAGTACGACTGCCCCATATGGTTTCCAAGGGAGCACCTGGTGGATTCGAACTGCAGACCTTTTGGTTAGCAGCTGTAGCCCTTAACCACTGTGCCACCAGGGTTTATATATATGTGTGTGCGTGTGTGTGTATATATATGTATATATACAACCTCAATTTCTATTTCAGTGGTCTAGTCTCAATTATTTTTTTAAATTTCATTTCAGAATAAAACCTCAACTTTTCTTTGATTTCCTCTTCTTGTAAGTCTTAAATTTTTACATAGAAACCAAAATCAATAAATACAAATGCTTTTTTGCCTATTTGTACAGGCAGTCAAGGTGCAGAGCTTTATGTATAGAGATTCAGGAAAGGGCCTCCTATGACAAAGTGCATTCCTTATTGGAATCCCAGAATCTATCATGAAAGTCGCTTCCCCATTTAGCTGTTTGAACTACTGATGGCGCTTAGTGGAACAAATATTCCAAAGTAGTGGATAATCCAAAAATGTCATTTATATTTGGCTTCGGAATACATTACCAGATGTTACTCTAGCAGATTTCCCTACCTAATTAGGCCTCACTTAAAGTAGGAGTTAATTTTGTCTTCATTAGCTGCTTCCAAATCAGCAGGTTGGGGCAAGGAGGAAGCCCAGGGCATGCTGGGTATTTGGGGGCAGCTGGCCCACTGCTAAAAGTCAGTGGTAATTCGTGCTCAAAGAATGAAATTCAAACATGGGTAATCAAAACGATAGGCCTATACACTGCAAATGTTTATTGAGCACCTTCTTGAAGAATCCTCAGGCTTTTATCCACTTTTTTTTCCCCCGATTAATCATGACTACAGAAAAATTCTCTAATAGGAATTAGACAAATAATAACCTGAAATTTTACATAGAAAAATAAAATGGAGGCTCAGAGAGTTGAAGTGACCTCTCACACAGATTGATCTGTAAGTATACAGTACCTAAGATACTGAAACTGATTAATGAGTGATAAGCAGACCCCACTGTTTCCTTCTTATTGGTGATTTGAATAATGAGGAAGCGAGAACTCTCCTGGCCTAATTCGCATTAAGAGAGCTAAGATAATGAAGCTGTGATTAAATGGCTATTAAACTATTTTTATCAAACAGAAATCAAGCGAGTGTAAGAATCTGGGGACGTAGAGTGTAATTGCAATTCTACAAGCTGCAGAAAAAAATACTATCATAAGCAGGGCATGGGCCTTCCACAAGAGACTGCATTTAAAAATCTTTGGGACACCACATGCAGTTTACTCTCTGCCTTCAGGTGTCAGTTGGCATCTCAGAGTCCCTCATCCCCTGCTTAATTTAGTGGATTTATTCCCCCTCTGTGTGCAGTTGGGTGAGTTGAATGCATTGTCTGCCCCACCATGTGTAACTAGTTGCAAGTTCCTTTTGCCAACTGCTCGCAAGAGAAGGTGGAATTTGAATCGTGAGGTGACCCTGGCACCCCAAGGGCCAGAATCTACATTCCTTCAACTGTGCCTTTTGAATTATGTCACACTCAGTGTAGGTCATATGGGGACATAGATGCATAGAAGTCTCCTGAAGCAGTGATGCACCTGCTAATCTTGTTGATTGTTCTGAACTATAATTTCTTAATGCTGTGGCATTGCCTAGGAAGAGTTGCACATTCTAAATTTGGGTTTGTTAGTACAAATGTGTGTGTATCATCTGTCGCTGGAAATCCTTTACGCCTTGAGTGAGTTTTTGTTGATGTGCCTTCTTTATTCCTGGAGAGCCCTTGGAGAATGAAGTGTTACAGTCGCACGGACCTGTACTGAGGTCAGAAGAATAACAGCAAACTTGCATTGTCTAAGGAGAGCCCACGATTGAAACCCACCTTGGGAAATGCTGCTTGATAGCCATAGAGCTCAGCCATGGAAATGCCTGTTGGCCTGTTTTCTACCTTTACTTCCATCTCCCTGCTGCAGCACCAAGGCTGAGTGTAGGCTGTGCAGCTGTAGATCACAGCCCAATGGGTGATCTGTTCTCTCTTCTCTCACTCGCTTTTTTTTTTTTTTTAATTTGGATGGAGCTAATAAGTATATTTTTGTAAAAACAGCAATTTCTAACAATTAGCAAGTGATATCACAGCAGAGTCTTTGAAAGGTTATCTTGCAATGTCATTTTCTTGATGAATGTGTTTCCACTGCCCTGTCACCTGTGAACAGACGTGTTAGCAGGCCAGTGTGCTTCAGCTCTGGCGACTTTGATTTATTTGCTCTGTAAATTGGGACCAAAGCAATAATGGAAAGTGACATTAATTGTTTAACAGAGTCTTCTTTGTCACATCCGTTGCCTTCTCTGGGACATATGATTGTTGAAACTTGTACAAAACTAATTGAAATTGCCAGGATGAGGGACAGTGTCCACTCAACTTTACATATAGAAGTATTGGTAGAGCTCCCAACATTGAAGTGTCATCAGCAAAGATCAAACCTTCTTCCAGCTTCCTATGATTAAAGAGAACACAGAGACTTTGAAATAATAACATTTTTCTTCCTTAATTCAAGAATAACTTACCAAAATAAATTGTGTAGAAGGATCTCTCTGAGTCACCCATATACATGGATGATAGCAAAATATTTAATCATTTCTAATGGACAATGGCTGCAAATAATATGTATAGCCCTACCTGTATATACTGGTTGAATATTAACCCACCCTGCCTGCATACCCCAACACACACACACATACACTCAAACACACCATGCCCATCTCCCATTCCACAAGGCTTCCCCACCCATTGTGGTTCCAGAAGAAAGGAGAATTAAAATAGTTGGTTGTTTAATCAGATCTTGTAAATTAATGATGACATTATCAAGCTCCAGTATTTCTGCCACTGTATTTGTTATACATTCACTCGGGATTATTAAAGAAATTAGAGAAAACTGGTTAATTTAAGTGTTCTTTGTCATTTTGACTTGGTTGGAATTATCACAGTTTGTTTACATTAGGGATAAAACCAAAGTGCTATTGTCTGATATGACTGAAAGCAAATAGAGGCTTGTCGTATTGCTGGAAAACCAAACATAATGTTTAAATCGGGATAGACAAAATGACTCACTTATTGGTAAACATTCCTAACTATTTTTCTTGAGCTATTTGAGCTTCAGTAAAATAAGCCTTTTTAAAAAATAGGATACCTGGAGAAAATATTCAATTTAAAGAAAGTGTATATCTGTATGTGTGTGTGTATGGGAGGTATATACAAATCATATTTTCAAAGATTATTTTATTAAATAGTATAGATACTTATATTATTGTAAATATTATTTTGAGGTGATTTATAATACTGATTTTATTTAAATATAATTTTATTCAGAGCAGTTTAATAACCTCCAAGTGGTTTTTCATATGTGAGGGAATCTAAAGTAGAATAAAAAGAGGGTGATTGGCAACTTTGGATGCCAGATTATGATCCTAGGTAGAATATAAGATAAAATAATTTCAGTATTTTTATTATTAGGCCTACATGGACAGGGTCAGAGGCAATGGGGATGGGGGCTGTGTTCACTAAATGTTGAATCGTGCAATTTGGATTTCAGCAAACTGGCCAGTCTATGGATCGCATGTGTGGTGCCTTTTTGAAATTAACAATTTATTCCTCCGACTAGGATTTACCCTCTTGTATTAGAGTCTTAAAACTCATACAGTTGTCAAACCACACAGTGTACCCAAACTACTTGACTGAGAACCTCAAATCCAGGGGCATTAGGAAGGATGCATTATGCAAATATAAAAATGCCGATTAAAGTCTGCAGTGAGTACAAATGGCTCTTCTTGGCTTCTTGAATCTGAAAGAGTGAGAAGACTGTAGTTTTCCTCCTGGATGGAGACTGTTCAGTAATGAGGGGAAAACAATTTTTATGTGAAAATAGAAAACATACGTGATAAAGCCCTGCCTAATTTCTCTAGTAATACAATTTGATTTTCTGATTAGCTGTCTTATTCTGTGATTCTTGTAATTTTGTCAGGTCAATTAACTGGAGTTCAGTGCTAGAGAGAAAGGAAGTGTGGGCACTGCTGGCTTCATTAGATGTCAGCAGCTTAGGTGCATTTTGTAATAGAATCTGTGTGTGATAATTTAGCCGATATTGTTAATGTCATAGCATACAGAATTTATAAAGAAAAAAAGACTTATGAAGCAAGTCAAATTGAACAATGTGAAGTGCTAAGACAAAAAAAAAAAAAGAAAATGCTCCACACAACATATATTGTAGGCAATAAATGCAGTTCAGTGAATTATTCAGCAAAGTAATCAATGAATAGCTATACTATGTGTCAGCACTGTACTGGTTGTTCAGGTGTATAGAATATAGCACATTGTCCTATTAACAGGGAGAGTCCCTGAGTGGTACACATGGTTAACATGCTTAACTACTAACTGAAAGTTTGGAAATTCAAGTCCACTCAGAGGTGCCTCAGAAGAAAGGCCTGGTGATTTACTTAAAAAAAACCAGCCATTGAAAACCATATGGAGCACAGTTCTACTCTGACACACATAGAGTTGCCATGAGTCAGAATCAACTTGACAGCAACTTTTTTTTTTTTTTTTTTAAATTAACAAGGTGCGTAAACTCCAGTTTGGGAGTCCCAGAAGATTTTTGCAAGAATATTGAAATAAACATTATCTTTCATAATGAATTATGTACAGATTCTTCCCTTCTTTGGAGGGTCTTTGGAGGCAGAGTTTTGTCTTGCTTCTCTCTGCATCTCCAACACCTAGCATGACCTCTGGCACAGAGTAGGTGTTTCAAAAATGTTCATGAACTGAATGACTGAAGATTAGTTCTCCAAGGCTGTGTTGGTGACAAGTCTGGGAGGTGGGAAAACAAGTTAGAAGATATTTGCAGAAGCCCCTCTAGGAAGTAATGCTGCAGTAGGGTAGTAACCATGGCAGCAAGAAATGAATGCATTTAAGAGATATTACAAAGTAAGACTTAACTTGGTAACTGACCAGGTAAAGAGGAGTCAAAGTAGTTCAGTGTTTAGATCTGAAGAATTGTTTATCCAAAATAGGCAAGTAGAGAGAAAGAGCAGTTTCATTCTGAAAGGTCCTAAGTTTGGTTTTTGGTGATGAGGGAGCTGTGATTGGGCAGAAATGTCCAGTAGGCAGTTGCAGATCCATGACTAAAGGATGAGACAGATGTCACAGAGAGAAAGCAATGATTTTGGAGTGTTCAGTGATGAGATTAAAATTGAATCCATGAAAGTGTATAGTTTCTCTTGATATAGTTGTAATTTCTGCTGGTGCTCAAAGAGAGGTTAGCTAAATATTTTTTGGAGAGTATGCCGTAAAGGTGGTCCCTGGGTGGTGCAAATGGTTTACACTCAGCTGTTAACTGAAAGGTTGACAGTTTGAACCCACCAAATGGTACCACAAAAGAAAGTCCAGGTGATCTGCATCATTAAAGATGATAGCCACGAAAACCCTACAGAGGATATAGAATGCAGCACATTGTCCTGTTAATACCATCCTCCAAACTTTAATAATGTGCTTTAGCATGCCATCGAGAGGTTGTTTTTCTCACATCTCTAAAGTTTTTAAAAGTGAAAGGTGTTCCACGTGAGCACATGAAGACGCTATTTGTCATCTTTTGCATTTTGAGCTTTTCTAGTCTGGAGAATACCTTGTAAGTAATTGTGATTTATTTATTCCCAAATTTCTCCATGTGTCCATGCCATTGACTTTGCTGTCTAGAACCATAATTTCTTTAGATTTGACATCAGTTCTACTCTGTAACACATCGGGTCGCCATGAATTGGAATCAACTCAACAGCAACGGTTATGCTGTAAAAGAGATGAAAACACTGTATTTGAGAGTGAAATACATAATGGTTAAAATTCTTTTAAGCCCCGTGATTCTCTAAATCTTCTTTTAGGTAGAGACACGAGGCATATACATATGGATGATGACTAAACAAGATAGAGTTACATATAGCAGTATTAAGCACTGACATAAATTACTGACTTAGCTCAACAATCAGGGATTGGTACATTCGAGGTATTAATAAATTGTGTGATTCAGCCTAAAAGTGAATTTGGAGTTTGAGGAAGCCATGATCTTTGTGGTCTGGCATGGGCATTCAAGGTTTCGTGTAGAATCTACTCATTTGGTTAAACGTATTTGGTCTATGCTGATTAACGTTACCTACCTCCCAACATCCACTCACACGCGTCTTCCTCTGTTTTTCTGTTTTTGCAGAAGATAGATGAAGAGAATGAGGCAAACTTGCTAGCAGTCCTCACAGAGACACTGGACAGTCTTCCCGTGGATGAAGACGGATTGCCCTCATTTGATGCGCTGACAGATGGAGATGTGACCACTGACAATGACGCTAGTCCTTCCTCTATGCCTGACGGCACCCCTCCGCCTCAGGAGGCAGAAGAGCCGTCTCTAGTAAGAACCCTTCCTACTGTTTAACAGCAATTGGAGTTGCCTCTGGCTACCCGCTGCATGGGTATGATGTAGTAACAATAAGGTTTGGATTCTTAATTTAGACTGATGCCACAGCAATCCCCAAGCACACCTAGCGTTGTAAATTCTGTGATTCTCTGTTTGAAAATGTTGAAAATACAGATTTTCATGTGCTGTATTTGTCTTTTATATTTGATTTTTAAAATTTTATTTTGTTGCTCGTGCGTATGTGTGTTTACTTCTTATTATGTTCATGGTAAAAATCTAGAAAACGTAGAGAACCAAAAGGAATAGACTAAAATTTCACCTGTAATTTCAAGTAACCTTTTTTTTTTTTAATTTAAAATATATCATGAACATGTTTGTGAATTTCAAATATGGGCATCATTTTTAATGATTGCATATTATCTCATTGTACAGAGAGGTCCTGATTCATTAAGCAATCCCTTATGGTTGGATATGTAATATTTTTCCTTCCTATTTTTTGCTATTATAATTTATTTAATAATTAACATATTTGTAGTTTTATTCTTACACATGTAATTCTAGAATAGAATTGATAGGTCAAGGGGCATGCAACATTTAAAGGCTTTGGATCCATATTTCTTAGGAAGATTGAAAAATAATAGCATGTTCACAACCCAAGTTACTGCTTTAATTTATGGTATGCAATGACAAGTGAATTTGTTGGCAGTGAAGGCTGAATTTCCTTTTCAATGCAGTGCTTGTCCAAAATTTTATTAGTTCTAAGACACAGTTTACCTTCTCATCTATGCTAGCCATTTGCCATTTGCTATAAATTTGATATGACAGCATGCTGTATAAATTATGGAATGCCATCCTCCGAACTTTAATAATGTCTTTAGCGTGCCATTGAGAGGTTGTTTTTCTCACATCTCTAAGTTTTTAAAAGTAAAAGGCATTCCACGTAAGCACGTGAAGACCCTACTTGTCATCTTTTGCATTTTGAGCTTTTCTAGTCTGGAGAATACCTTATAAGTAATTGTGATTTATTTATTCCCAAATTTCTCCATGTGTCCATGCCATTGACTTCACTGTCTAGAACCATAATTTCTTTAGATTTGACACCAGATTCTATTCATCCACACAGTCCGTTCAGTTGGAAGGGATTATTGACTCAGGGACATATTACACGTCAGAGTGGAGAGGTCCTTGGAGGGTATCAAGTCAGGTAAATGAGGAAATAAAGGTCCATAGACAGGGGGACCCCTACCTGAGCCCATGCAGCTGGAGTCAGAACCCACATCTCCCGGTCTACAGGCCAGGACTCTACCCACTTACAAATCATTTTCTTCCTTTCTGAAATCAGCAATTGATACTCGTTTTTCCAAAACTTCTTTGTATCACTTAATTTTGAGACTTGGTTGTGAAATATGATTCAAAGCATTCCCAAATACTTCATTTATTGCCACTTGATACATTTGAGTTATTTGAGGGAAAATGGATATATATATATATATCCACAAACATGTTGCCGTCCAGTTGATTCCAACTCATAGCGACCCTATAGGACAGAGTAGAACTGCCCCATAGGGTTTCCAAGGCTGTAATCTTTATGGAAGCAGACTGCCACAT
>NW_004443970.1:11047133-11082686 GCF_000243295.1 Trichechus manatus latirostris
GAAGCAGACTGCCACATCTTTCTCCTGTGGAGCCGCTGGTGGGTTCCAACCACTGGCCTTTCAGTCATCAGCTGAGTGCTTTAACCACTGCACCACCAGGGTTCCATATGTATATACAGTATATGTATGTATGTATATCTACACCACTCCCCCCCAAGTCCTCATTTATCAAGGCAGACTTTCTAAGCTAGTAGTAATTTGAAAATTCTTTGAGGGAGATCCTTTTATTTTATCTTAGCTAAAACATAAAGGTAGAAAATACCAAGTCAAGAATGTAGGAAAAGAGAATACTTTTGGTCACAGCTGGTAGTGTAATACCAAACTTTTATTACTTAAAAAAAAAATTTTATATATATATATATGTTTCTTTTAGCCCTATTGAACTAAAGTGTGATATAATTAAAGAACGATAGAATTTTTACAATTATACTCAAATTAATATTACGTTTAAAAGTTCGATAGCTTATTCTAGTCCTTTAAAAGATGCCTAACTTTTCTTGCTTTTCCCCTTTCCTGATATGTTTCTAGCTTAAGAAGCTCTTACTGGCACCAGCCAATACTCAGCTAAGTTATAATGAATGCAGTGGTCTCAGTACCCAGAACCATGCAAACCATAATCACAGGATCAGAACAAACCCTGCAGTTGTTAAGGTACAAACTTTTTGATACACGAGGGAGGTAACAAAGGGTTTTTGCTTGAAGCTGTAAAGCGAACGCTGCATCTATATGTATTAATTCAGCTGGGATGCTGCAGCTGCTTCAGGATGCGGAAACAGATTATGAACCGGATTTCAAAGAGCAGTGCTTGGGCTATTTAAAGTAGGAAGTATTCGTTTGTGCTTTGTTTCTTGAATGATTGGAATAGAAGCCCCACCGTCTGTTACTCCTTGCCCACTGTATTAGTACATGCAGCCGTGTGGGCTACAATAATATCTACCAATCAGCTGGTGTTATCTATGAGTGACTTTAAGATACAAGATTGCTATTTTACCAGCTGTCTAACCTGAGAAAGATTGCTCTGGAATCACCGCAAAAGATCTATCTCTGCCATTAATTGGATGGAGTGCTGGCAATGACATAATTCGGTTAGCAGGCTGTATTAAACAATGTTTGTCTTGCCGTTCACTGTGAGTGAAAACAGAGCGTTAAGGGGTACTTAAGAGAGTTGTGAATACTGGGCTCCAGCAATAAGCGGTAAATTAAGGTTTAAACCAGCTTTTTCTTTTTTTTTTTTATTCACAGTAAAGGTGCTGTAGGGTCTCGTTAGTTACATGTTGCTGAGTAGGAACATTGAAATGTAGGAGAAATGAAATAAAAAGCTGCATAAATGTCATTTAGGAATTTTAAATGTAATTTTCTTTCCTTGTTCTGCAAACAATTATTCACAGCTCATAGATCTAGTACACTTAGACTGAACACTTCATTGAAAATCTCATCTCTTCAGAAAGCCTATATCCATTCTGATAAGGTTCAGTTCACTAATTTTAGCTTTCTTTATGCCTTGTTTTTAAGACCGAGAATTCATGGAGCAATAAAGCAAAGAGCATTTGTCAACAACAAAAGCCACAAAGACGTCCCTGCTCGGAGCTTCTCAAGTATCTGACCACAAACGATGACCCACCTCATACCAAACCCACAGAGAACAGGAACAGCCACAGAGAAAAATGCACGTCCAAAAAGAAGCCCCCCGCACAGTCGCAGGCGCAACATTTACAAGGTAGGCTGGGGACCAAAACGCACTGTGAGTGAGGGTGCCCAAGGCAAGGAAAGCCAGCACAGAGGCCAAGAATGCGGAAACTTCAGGCTTCCATTTTCATGGGTGTCTCTTGGAGAAAAGAGAATTCAGCACTTTATTACAGAGGTGAAAAAGAAAAGAAAAATCCTTCCCTGGCCACAGGTGAACATATCCTATTCAGCCGATATGCAGTCTAATTCACAGTCTCCAAAAGGCGCTTGAAATGTTAGCTGCAGATGGGAACCAAGGGGAGTTGGGGGAGGAGCGGCAACATCAGATGAAGTTTATATGAATCTCTGAATTGCTGAGATAATTGAAGTCCTAGGCAAGCTGGGCAAACCAATTCATTACAGAGCTTTTATTTTCTTCCCCTCCAGTAATGGAAAAAATGAGGTATTGTTGATTTGCTATATATAACTTAAGAACTAGTAAATAGCATTTATGCAGCCCCTCCTGATTCTGAAGTGCAGTCTTCCCTTTTTAGACCCCATGCTTCGCTCACAGAGTTTATTTTGTAAATAAGGCTTTGGAAATTTCTAGGAAAAAAAAAATTTTTTTTTTTTTTTTGCTTTCTATTTAAAAAATATTTTCTAGATTAAATTAAACATCTGGGTTTATTTTCATTATCTTCCTTCTTTGCTAGAAGGCTGAAGCTTCTGAGGCCAACTGGGGTGATTTTGGGAAAACCTCTGTTGGCAAAGTGATAATTTTCTTTCTTTTTGGCTCTTCCCCATCAATACGCTCTAGTCTTATAAGCCCAAAGAGAGTTTGTTGAGAGTTGCTCTTGCTTTCAAATATGCCAGCTTCCATGTTAACCCTACTTCTAACTTATTCTAAAATAGCAGTTATCAACATCCACCTCTTTTTTCCTTTTGTTCCCCCAACTTCCCCTTCCACCTGCAGAATCACAAGCACTGATTCCATTCTGAGCCATGATTGCTTCACACGGTCTGCTGCTGTTGCTGGTGTTTTTCATTAGTATTTCCCAACGTTTCGAGTTTGTCTTCCTCATCCCTACCTCACCACAAGCCCTGGATATTCAGGAACCTTCTTCTAGTATTTTAAAAAAGCTCCTGATTAGGTTTTCCCTGGTAGATATCTCAATTCACTGCCCATCCTTTCTGCTAGTAAAGGGAAATATATGTAGTGAAATGGACCAACTTCTCTTCTACCCAGTTTGGCCCTCAGCCTACCCACTGTAATAATTTTTCTACGAGCAAAACCAGCCATGCTGTGGAACTCCTCTCCTGACAGCGTTGAAGGCCTCAGGTGAAGGAAAGACAGCTAGGCTTGCTCTATCCAGTGAACTCAAGAATTCACTAGGCTGTGCTCTGCCCCGTCCCCATCATGTGTTCATTTTTTGCCCTGAATTTAAAGTCCCCAGCCTGATGCGGTCAGTGAACCCAGCACAGTAGCACAGGCTTTAAATCTTTTTGTTGTTGTTGTTGGTCCATTTGGGTTTGGGGAGTCCCTGGGTGGTGCAAACAGTTCATGTGCTCGGCTGCTAACCCAAAGGTTGGAGGTTCAAGTCCACCCAGCGGCACCTTGGAAGAAAGGCCTGGCAACCTACTTCCGAAAAAATCAGCCATTGAAAACCCTGTGGAGCACAGATCTACTCTGATACACATGCGGTTGTTATGACCTGTAATCAACTCGACAGCAACTGGTTACTGGTTTGTCTTTTGAGGTTTTTATTGTTTAAATTCATTCACCAGTCAATATTACTATAACGTCTATAAACTATGGCAATGAGGAATTAAATAGGCATATTGAGGAAAAAATTTTCTCATGCAATCTTCTTTGCATGAGACCAGTTATATGTGTATTTCTTAAAGTATATGTCTGTGGCATGGCACAAAAGACTTACCCCAGGACAAAATCTGTTGAAAAAAAAAAAGTCCTGTAGCTATTAAAAGCCTAAAAGAAATAAAACACAACTGCCTACTTAATAACCAAAAGGAAATACTCAGCTTCAGAGATTATTTCAATTATTATTTTAAATTAAAAAGTAGAAAATATTTCAGCAGTTATAGACAATACCTAAGAGGGTCTATTGAGGTTATCTTTTTTAATGTGTCATACCTCTTTTCTCTCTGAACTTCATATGTGGTCTCTGTAACATTATGGGGTCAAGCTCTTTTCAGTTCCTGTGGATAATTGTCCGGCCTTTGGCCTGTGTTGGTGCCCCATTTATTCATCCATTCACTAATGCATTCAATCATCAAAAACACCATGATCTGCATGAAAGACATGCATTCCTGCCCTCAAGGAGTTTACAGTCTCTGGTCTACCAGTCATTGGCCCACTGTTTGGATCAAGCTCTCAGTAAACCAAATCAGTACTGCTCTAGGGGCAGCTTTTGTGGACCTGGACTTATTTAGGGATTAGGTTCTCTATGTGATTTGGGGACTGTATCCTTCCCATGGCTCTCATTTTATGTTTGTGTTTGGTCTCATTAAGTATGGTTGCTGCCTATTCCTCTCCTTCTATTGCCTGCAATCTTACCTGCACCTAACTATCAGAATTTTGGGTGTCTTCCTTGAGCATTCAGACAGCCTGCCCCTATACCTTGAAAATTAGAATTTTGTTGGCTCATTTTCAATATATAGTCATTACAAGACATCATACTTAGTTCATATCTGGTTGTATTTTCTACAGAACCTATATGAATTACCATAATTATTAGTTCAGCACCATGAGTTGGAAAAGCTCCTTTCATAAATGTGTTCTTTTTGAAAGGCTCATTATATTAAACATACTAAAAAAATTAATGTCAAATAAGCTCATTTATCTGTATATATGATAAAGCCAATAAATCAGTGCATTTAATTTGTAGAAGACAGTGTGAGCTTCTTATTTCTGGATGCACATTGGGCAGATGATATACCATTCAATTGTTTAAACGCTAAATTTACAAGTTAAATATATATATATACTATTTATCCAAGTAAAGTACCTAATTTCAGGTAATTTGGACATAAATTATAATTTCACATTTCAAAGGTCCTTAATTACTGGGTTTGATTAATTTAATATCTGTTAAATGTAATACATTTTGATAATAGGAGAAAGGAAACATATTCTTGGTCAACTCTGCTAGCAAGTAGTTTATGGCCCTGGAAATATCGTTTAACATCTTTGTGTCTCAGATTCTTCATCTATATGATAAGTAAGTTTATTCCAAAGGATTTCTTGGTTTCAAGCCTATGATATTCATTACATAAACGACTACATCTTGACCATTTGAAAGTAGATATTTTAATATCAAACATTGAGGTGTACTTACATACATATAAATAAATTTTCATAGATAAGCATATATATATGTATATATATATATATATAATACATAGATATATATCCCAAGTACATTTCTCATTATGTTTTCCCTGCCGTCTGTTCAAAATACAAGACTGCCAAGGAGAAGCAACTGAAATTTTGGAGTGAGAAGAAGATTCTTACTCCCCCCTTCATAATTGGGAAATGCCTCCTGTAGGAGGTAAGATTTAGGAAAGCATAAAAGAAAGAAGGCAAGCTCTCTCTGCAAGTCCGTACGTCTCTCCACTGATAAACATAGCATCTTAATTTAGTCGTCCATCAGATTTGGGGATTTGAACCCTTTTAAGCCATCTGAGTTAATGCCCACAACTTGCCATAATCTGTCAATTAATTTTCAGTCAATGGAATAATTGTTGCTTGAGCTTTGCCCTCAAAGAAATAACCTATTCTCAGAGCTAGATATAAAATTATACATTTTAGGAGTAAAATCAACTGAATATTCATAACGTTCTGTTGCTTTGTAGTTACTCTGCTGTTTTCTTGTCTAAACAAACCGTGTACTATATTCCAAATTAAAAGGGAAAACATTATATCTCTCTGATGGTATGATGCAAATTATGTCTCCTTAACAGGGGTGGTACATTTTGAAGAAAATTCTGTTCTAGTATTTGTTTTCAAATGATAGTTGACTGATGCCAGTGTTGTTTGGAATTTGCTTTAACGTAATGGACTGTTGTCTGACTTTGATCCAGTATTTAGGGAGTTCCTTAGTTTAATCTTCCAGTTTTCTGGTCAGGTTTCCAACTTGACTGAAGTAGAAAGAAAATAAATCTAGAGGACACTCAATGTTTCATAATTAGTTTCTTTTTTTTCCCCCACCTTTAGCCAAACCAACAACTTTATCTCTTCCTCTGACCCCCGAGTCACCAAAGTAAGTATTAAGAAATGTAACCATTTTCAGAAAGGGAAGGGGGTTCTAATACATTTGGCTACAGCAACTCCATTTCAGTTTGTTTTTATAAATGTGCCATATCTTCCAGTGACCCCAAGGGTTCCCCATTTGAGAACAAGACTATTGAACGAACCTTAAGTGTGGAACTCTCTGGAACTGCAGGTAAGCCTTCCATTTCACTTGGAACTTATTTGCTTGTTTGTGAAATATGTCTTAGATGATAGTGTTGCCGCATTCTCTATTTAACGGATGATTATTAACAAGGAGTACACACAAAATTGGATAAGAAATTATCTGTAAATATGTTCAGTTTTTTTTTTTCTTTTCTTTTTTTTTAAGCATAGGCATTTATTGTGTGTCAAACTTAGGCCAGACCCTTTGATGTAAATTATTGCTTTGGATCCTCAAGTAACTGTATTTCAGATGAGGACACTGAGCCTTGAGTAAGAGAAGAAATTAACATTTATTGAACTCTCAGTAAGTGTACAGGCATGTAAGTGGTTACCATTGACTTCACAACAGCCTCATGAGGATGGTAATAGTCTTCTCATTTTAAATATGAGGGGATAAGGTTCAGAGATGTTGGGTAACCTGCTCAAGATCACACAGCTAGGAAGCCAAGAGATAAAGTTTGAACCTATGTTTACTAACTGTCAGTGCTTCACTTGGAATATTTCCATACTCTGCTATATGTCTCACCATTTTCATATTTTTCCAGCAAAGCAGAAAAATGAAAAAATGCCCATTCATCAAAACAAAATGTTCTGTTTTTGAACAAGAGCAATTTCCTTCATCATTTTGGACTTCTGAACTCATTTAGCCAGTCTTTACTTCACACACTGAAGAAGAAAGAGCTTTTAAAAACTTGAACTAACCCCTGAGATACTTACTCATCTGAAGAGTTTCTAGGCAGACTTCTGAGTTGGTTGTAAATGGTGGTTTTGTACTAAGAGCTTTGGGTTTGGGTACCTGAACTTTACCACAAAGTGACTCTTAGGATGTTTGAACAAGAAATTCCTTGGCTCTGGCCATTGCTGATAAAGGTAAAGGAACAGTAGGTTAAACAAGACGCTTTCAACCAGAACTATGGTGCCTACACACACTGTGGTCATTGTCACTTAGTTTCACACTTTGAGTTTACTAAATTACCTCCTTATGAAAGGTCTACTGCATGATTGCATGATTTGGTCAAGCAGTAGAGTAGTTAATTTCATGGTGTATATATATGTATATATACACACACACACACACACACACGTATATGTGTGTGTATGCTCACATACATGTACATATATACATGCATATGTATATGTGTACATATTATACACACAAACATATTCACTTATAACCATATATAACATCATTTCTTAAATAAATTATATTTCACATATATGATTATAAGTTACTTTTTTATGTGTATATTCTATGTCTTCTTATCTGACTAATGAGAGTGAATAGTTGGTGAATTTATTTAAAAAGTTGATTAAAGCATGTACACTTTTGTAAAGTTATTTTTGCTTGAAACAGATAAATATGCATTCAAAAATCAAATTTTTGGTAGAAGACAGAGACCTTTACCTCGATATGAGGTGTGCTAACTAGGGATCCATTCATCATGCTTGTGCAAACCACACTAATGATGTATTATAGATAGTATCCACTTTTTGTTTCTTGCTCTTTGAAGGTAAATAATTAAAGACATTTGTGTGGTAGTCTTGAATGTAAAATCCTTATAGATTTGTATGATTTTTCCCAGTGTTTTCTGATAACATTCATCTACATCTAATGTGACAGCATTTGTGGTAGTGACATATTTTTATTAGGTCTCTTTTACAGAAGCAACTCTTTCTATAGTCATATTACATTCATTTATATAATATTTTAATATATTACATAATTTCAATCACCAGTACAATGGACATTAACTGGTTTGTGGAAATATACTACCCCAGCTCTTGGTAAGGACTCAACTGAAAGGAATCTATTAATTAAGACTTACTGTGGTCATTAGTCATTTACTTTGTGAGAGAGATGAGAAAACATCTACAGTATATATCAATACCAAGCTTTTCATTAAAGAAACACCTTTTATTATTCTCTGATAATAAAATGATATAAACTTCTTATGGGAAATGAAAAAAAAATGTAAACTAGTAAAAAAATTATTAATACTCCTATGGTGTAAAGATATTAATAGCATTGTTTTCCATGGATATTTTATACATTCGTGATCATTTTGTGTATGTATAATTTTGCATCCTGATTTTTTATTTAACATTTTAATAAGAAATTTTCATATCATCACAAACCCTTTATTATCAGGGCTTTAGAGTACTGTATAATATTGGTTTGAGTAGGCACAACATTTATTTAATCATACTCCTATTGTTATACGTTTAGGTTGTTTTCAAGTGTTACCATTTTGAAGTAGCACTGCAGAGGGAATCTTAAAAAAATGTTTTAATCTTATTGTCTCAAAATAAATTCTTAGTGGGTAGTCATGGTGAAGAAAAGGATATAAATAGTTTGAAGACTTCTGATATATATTGTCATATTGCTTTCCAAAGGATTATTTCCATTAGCACTGTATGGATATACTTACTTCATCACATCTCTGCTAGCATTGAGTATTTTTGTTTTTAAAGTGTTTTATTAATTTATGGATATGAGTCTATCATTTACATTGCATTTCTTCTATTAGTGAGATTCTGGTATTATATTTAAAAAAAAAAAAGCACTTCTTTTTATTTTCTTCTTGCCAGAAGTTTGAATATTTCTTTTTAAGAGCAGATACTGAGTTTTAAATAATTTAGATATAATTTTGAAAGGTTAATAGCCTACAATCTATTGAAAGACATTTAGAGATTTATAAAAGGTACTTTTTTATTACTTGGAAACCTTAAAATTGTATACAGTAGATTTATTCCTGTCACTGAACCAGCATTCATCTTATTAGTTTAAATCTTTTATTCTTGGTAATACTGAAATCAATGAGGTACTATGGAAATCAGTTTACCAAAATATTTTTTATCCTATCTGTTCTGTGTTGACAATATAGCCTGGTGGGTATACAGCAAATGTAAGAAATAGAAAATCATCTGTAAAAAATTGAACATAGTTCTTGGTTCACAGTAGGTACTAAATAAATGATCCTTGTGTTTAAGATGCAGGCTTGTAATCCCACTGGGAAAATAACACATATTGTATAAATAGCATGAAAAAATATTATTTATAATTTTTTGCCACCTTCTAAGATAGGTGTGCCCTAGGTGTGGTGTTTAGTTTGTTGAGCACCCTGGTAATAAATGTGAAGATGCAAATTGGAGAAGATGAAGTACAGCCAAATTGTACTAAACAACAGAAAGAATTTAGAGAGATAGGAAAGCACGGGGAGGAGGCGGAAATTGGAGGATGCTGAAGGAAACTGGAAGGAGAAATTTGGAACCTGCCAGGCCAGTTATGTAGAGAGGAGATAGAGGAGAAGATTTTGTTGTTGTTGTTGGATAGAGATACTCTGGATTTGAAATGCTATGTAATATGTGGTACCCATGATCTCCATCTTCCCTAAAAATCTTCAATAAAATCCTTGTTTCCCAGTAGTGCTTGGTAGAGGGTCTTTTCTCTTGGAGGATGTGACAAACACTGATCTGTGCCTCAGGAGCATCACAAAGTGAGAACAGAAGTTATCCAAGGGAGTCCTGTAACATGACTTCAAGTTAAATACAATGATTATGCAAAAGATTAAAAATAATTACAAAGACTGTTCAGGACTGAAAGAAACATTAAGGGTGTACCATTGCCAAGTGAGTGATAGAAGTGATCGTAGTAAGGACTTTGGAAAAATTGAACTCTTCTGCAGGCTAAACTAAGGAGCCCTGGTGGCACAGTGGTTAACGTCTCTGCTACTAGCTGAAAGGTTGGTAGTTCAAACCCACCAGCCGCTCCACGGGAGAAAGATGTGGCAATCTGCTTCCGTAAAGATTACAGCCTTGGAAACCCTATGGGGCAGTTCTACTTTGTCTAATAGGGTCGCTATGAGTAGGAATCGACCCGAAGACAACAGGTTTCAGCAGGCTAAATGGCTTTGGGAATCCTTAAGAGGGAAGAATATTTGAGTCAGATTTTGAAGTATGGAGGATGGAAAAGGCAGAAGATATTACTGGAACAGAAGCAAAAAGGCAGGAAATCAGGGAGTTGCTCAGGTGACAATATATTTGGTATGGGCATTGAAATCAGTAAGGAACCACCAGTTGGAACACCATCTTTCCTCCTTAATCTTTGATTTCTAAGACTCTTGTCTCTCTCCTTCATCTTTTTTTTGGGGTGGGGGTCTCATTTCTTCAGTTTTAAAGTCACATTCATAATTCCCAAATGAAATTACTGTCCAACTCAAAGGACTAACGTATAGGTTGAAATGTAATTGCCACTCTTCAATCATTTCTGACATACAAAAATGGCAATTTCATATGGCTCAACCTGTAATAAAACGGTTTCTAAGTAGCACAGCTCCAAATAAAAGTACTCAATTATAATTTTTTTTAAAGTAGACAGCATAGCTTAATTAAGCTGTTCAAAACCTTGACTTTGGTGTTAGTCTGGAGTTCATATTTTGGTTCTTCTCCCGTCTAGTTGTATAATCTTGGTCAAGTTCCTTAATTTTGTAAGGTTCAGGATCCTTATGTTTCAAGTGACAATAATAATAGCACCTGTATCTAACCAGTCACTGTGAATATTAAATGAGATAATGTATGGAAAAAGTATAGCCCAGTGGACTAACATACATACACGTTCCATAAATATTAGCTTTTTAACTACTAGTAGTGGGCTACCTTCATCTACTGAGTTCATTTTGCCTTGCTGCTCATCGTTCCAACTTTTGTCTGTCTTGTTCCCTTTTATTTATCTTGCTGTTACATTTTATCTGTCATTCTTATATATCAAGTCGCTTATTCTGTTTTTTTTTTTTTTTTTTGTGGCAAGATTCTCCTACTTCCTTGCAAAGTTGAACATATACTGCTTTTGTTGAGGATCTGGGATTTACCAAATCAAGGTAGAAAAATCATCTCTTTGATATCCTCTTAACAATAATTACTTCTACTATTACTAAAATTTCTGGCAGTTAGGCACTCTCTAATAGGCACTATATATGTATTATAATTTTGACCCTGCAGCCATTTAATTGTTGAGGAAAAGCTATAGGTTGAATCCAGCTATCTGGTGGTTCAAAACAGGTCTATCTGGGTACAGACTATGTCTCTTTCCTGAAGCCTGGATTTTAAAGATAGTAGTAGGTACCTATGATGTTAAATAGGTTTCTTTTCTCTTGCCAAGTGTCATTGATTGGTATTGGCTGCCAGGAGCATTGTGTTGAGAAGGTTTCTAAGACCACGTTTATACTCTGTGGGACTGTCATGGTGAATTAGTGATATCTGCCATAGACGCAGCAGGGGGTGGAGAGGGTAGAAGCAGCAATCATAATGTTGATTTGTTGATTCTTGTTCTACACAATTTATTTGTCGGAGCAGAGGAAGTGGATCAAGCTGCTGCCCAGGCCTTCTGGTATCTTCTTTTTCATTACGCTTACAAATTTTAGTGAAATTTTCAGAACGTTTGAGTGGAAATGTAAAGAGTCAACAAAATTCTAAGACCTCCAGAATAATCCCTCCTGCCCCATCTGCAGTGTCTTTGGAAAACAGGAGGGATGAGATAGAAGTTTGCTTTATTAGGTATCGCCAGCTGGTCTGACTTCTTTGTGATTGTCCTAAACTAGCTCATTTTGGCTGATAAAAAAAACTCTTTTCTTTTACAGGTGTAAAAACTAATTTGATTTCAAAATAACTGTTAGTAAAGCAAGATGAAAGAAAAGAGAAAGCTCTTTGGGCAGAAGGCATTTAAATCTATTGCATTTGGAGATTTTCAGAGTGCTACACTTTCTAGTTTCTGAAATGGGAATGGCAAAGCAATGTCAGCTCAACCAGGTGATGATTTTAACCAGAAGACATGAAGGAATTTGGTGAGGGACCAAATTGACTAACTTGAACATTTCATACACACACATGGGTTTTTATTTGTTTATTGTAATTTACTGTAAAAGTAATCAAAGACATATAATTAAATATAACTATTGTATAACTGATTAAGACAAAAAAGAGGAGAGAAAAATAATCAGCAATAATACCACCACCCTAACACATCTGGGCCTTAGCAATGTTTTTCATCCATTGATATAGATTTTTTCCACATGGTTTTGATCATAATGGACATGATTTTGTGTCAGTTTTATTTTCACGTAACATTTTCCCCTGATTTAAATTAGCAATCTTTCAAAGTAAATCTCAATGGACATTTGCTTTAAAAACAAAACAAAAATCAGAAACACTTATTAATCAATTAATTTGTAACTTCTTTAGTCTTATGTGGATTTTTATATAGTTATTTCTGGATTTCCTATTTATAATTTCATTTTGGTGGAAGGAAAATCGACAAACAGCATAAATGTGCTTTACCCTTTGGGTACATACTTCTTTTGTATATGACGTATCTTTCGGGAAATAGACCAAAGCAAAATATGAGCAGTAGTTTGTAGTTTTAAAAGGAAAACCAAAATGAAAGTGATTTTGACAGGTCATATAATCCATTCCGGGGCCTGATGAATCCAGGAAAGGGAAACCCAACAAATTCTCTTTACAACCCATTCCAATGTTTGGCAACTCTTACGGTCAGGAATTCCTTCCATAGTTCCACATATCCTTCATTTTTTGTTTTTAATTTCATTCTTCTTGACCCAATGTCTGCAAAAATGATTACTTTATTCCTCAATCTTCTTTTCTGGAATTTGAACTACCCCATTTCTTTTAAGCGAAGGATAGCAAAGCATGTCTCCCATGTCAACTTTGGGGTTTGGTTGTAGACACCTGGATGCCAGATTCTTAGGCCACCCCTAGCTCTGTGGGAAGTGAGTTAGGACCAATCAATAATATCTTCTATGAAAAGGAGTTGGGAATTAGGTACACGTGATAGGAATGTTCTGTCAGGACAGTCCCCGTCTTCCCCTCCCCCCATCAGGACTGATGTACAAAATATTTAAAAATCAGTAAAGGCAGAAGCAGAGGGCATTAGTGGTTCAGTGGTAGAATTCTCGCCTTCCATTCAGAAGGCTAGGGTTTGATTCCTGGGCAATGCACCTCATGGGCAACTACCACCTGTCTGTCAGTGGAGTCTTGCGTGTTGCTATAATGCTGGACAAGTTTCAGCAGAGCTTCCAGACTAAGACAGAGGAGGAAGGAAGGCCTGGCCATCTACTTCTGAAATCAAGCAATGAAAACCCTATGGAGTCACTATGAGCAAAGGCAGTGGCCTATGCATGATGGGTCTAATCTGCAACGGATCATGGGGATGGTGCAGGCCAAGGCAACATTACATTCTGTTGGGCATGGGGTCTCCATGAATGGGGAGCCAGCCCAAGGGTAGCTAATAACAACAACAAAGGCAGGGCACTCCAAGTCACAATGGACTAATGCCAGCTATAATACCAAAGGAGGCTCTGGGAGGCCATGGATGTGCAAGGTTAACACTTTAGTTCCTGGATCTTGGGGAGTTCCACTTAATCCTGGGGGAGGGGTAAGGAGGACACTGGAAAGCCAAGAGCTATGGCCTTTGTCCATCAAATATTTTGACAACTGGTAGAGCAGTAACAGTTTCTACAAAGTAAATATCCTCACTTCCTACGGTCGCTCAACCACTAACTCCAAGTCCCTGAGGTCTAAAGTATGTGCATAGAACAGGTGACACACCTCTCTTTCCCCAGTCATCCCCTTTGGTACATTTTTAAGCAGATGAGAAACTCATCATTGTTTTTCCTTGAGAAATACCTGCATGGGCATGGGACACAAGTAAAACCCTACTCTTAGATAAACTCCAAAGTAAGTTGCTGAGTTAACAGTAGATTCTGTTAAATGTTATAAACTCTTTAGAAAAGAAAAAAGTCCTGCTGAAGTTGTTGGGCAGATAGTGGAACACACACGCAGACACAAAAACCAAAACAGTGCATTCACCGTTTATCAGAGTCATTCAATTAAACCAACAAACCCGAAAGAGAACTCTTCAAAGGAAATTGTTTTATAGCGCATCATGTAAAACAAAACTTGTGTTTTTTTTTTTTTTTTTTAAATGGCTGTTTAAAAAGATGACTGTAGCGTGTCCCACTTCTCGCGGATTTGCTGTGCAGAAGTGCAGAAGGGTGAGTGACGGAGAGGTACTTGTTTATTATAGAGCACATTTCAATGCAGTCATCATAAATATTGCTAAGGTTGTGCTCTGTTGAAATATGACCTACATACTCTTGATTGTTTGTGTTACGTGATTTGTCTGACACCCATTACATTCTGGGTAATAGCAGCCATTTGTTGCTCTGCACAGCAGGCTCTTTTGACAAAAGAAAATAGGCAGCAATAAAAAAGCTATAGTCTGAATTACATTCTGCACAGTGCCGCTCTGCTGAGAGTTTGGGCAAGTGTGTTAACAGTGCTCTGAACTGCCTCTTGTCAGCCTTCAGCCTGTAATGGCCGTCTGTCCTCACATAAATCTATCAAAACATGCTAGGTTTAACAGAGAACACAGAATATACCTTGTACTGTCAACACCAAAATGTACACATTCCCCAGAAATTCAACACGCAGGAAATAATCTGGAGGTTATGGGAGGCATTAGCACTGTTGATTTAGGCTTGTGGCATGAAATTGAGAGTCCAGCAATTAGTGGGAAGATGAGCAAAGTAGTGGCATTAAAGAATTGAATATTGACCTCTATCCTACCTCAGGGGAGAAAATTCTGGGCAGAGGAGGTGAGGTTAGAGAAACCCAGTTAGCTCAGGTGCAGCAAGGGGTTTCCTTTCCCATCAGCAGCTCTTAAAAGTTTGACACTAAGTTAAAACAAAACAAAACAAAATGTATGTTATACTTTTTTTGTTTTGTTTTGCTTCCAGTCTCAATCGTATCTGAAGATAGAATTTCAGCTGGATACTTGGTGACACAGAGTCTTGTGATCCTTGAGATTTTTCAGTCTTGCTCTGAGATGTTCTCTGATTAAAGCAGTTTTAGTAAGCACTGAAGTTTGGGAATTTGTTAATCTAAATCTTCCCTTGCTCACCTACTCACCAATTCTAAAATATCTTCCATCCACTAAGCAAGTGTTGTTTAATTGTTTCAACAAGTGGTGGTAGCAGAAATTTCAGCCCTGCTATTTTTCACTTACAGGACATAGTTGGTTATCTCAGAGTGTTTTGGTGAAATTTAAACATATATTGCAAGAAAATCTACTTCAGATTTTAAAGAATTGCCTCTTTATTCAAATAAAGGACTGTGGAATCCCCGGGTGGGGGGCTCCCTGAAATGTCAGCATCTACCATAGCATCCAGCACCTTGTAGGTGTTCAATAAACATCTGTTAAATTACTACAAGCTGTCTAATATGTGAAGGAGGTAAAAAGCTTTGTTTCTAACTCAAACTACAATCAGAGTGTCGCCAATCCCAAGAGCAACTTGAGAATCAGTTATTTAAGTAATAATGAGCTTAGGTACTAGGACAAGGGTTTCAAATTTTCAAGACTAAAAAGAATTTCTATATTTAAAATCCCTAGATGGTAGAGCTATTTTTAGAACTAGTCTCTTTTTAATAGTGGCCTAATTCGGTGTTTCTGAAGTTTAGGCTTTCTTTTTATAGATGTAGAATGTCAGTCAAAATACGTATACCTGAGTACAAGGCCCCATGCCATGCAGACACCATAGGGCAATGGTCCTCTATATGTGGTTTGTGACCCATCCCATTAAAAATGTTTAACCAGTTTCCCAAGTGATTTTTGGACTGCTGAAATGTGGAACCCACTACTACAGGAGGATCTAGAAAACAAAAATACTTCAAAAAATTTCTAACAATTAAACCCAAGGGATAGCCCATTAAGAATTTATAATCTATTTAGAGAGACAAGTTATAATTAACTTTCAAAAAGAGATAAGTAAGACTGTATAGTGATACATGGTATCAAGTGAGTGATCCTGATAGTAAATTATTGAAAAACATAAAAATTACCCTAAATTAGGATGATTGTGAAAAGATTCATGAGGTTGAATTTTGAGATGTTCAGTGTCATTTACCCCAATTCAAGGGTTATGCCATTTGGCATATTTGACTGATATTTAGTCAGCAAAGAGAGATTAACGGCGTTGTTTCTTTAAGCATATTAGCCTCCTGTGAGAGATATTTGAAGACTTGCTATATCCTTGCTGGGAATCAGTGTCTTTTAAATTTCTTGTAATGTACTTGAAGGTAATATGTGATAGATATCAGTATGGCTAATTGAGAAATGCAAAAGATAAAGGAAACAAGAATAAAAAAAGAAAATATAGACATTAATGAAATTTCTTAGCTTGAGTAAAAAACATATTCATCCATGAGGAGGGAACAAAAGGATAATGTGTTTCAGTGATACAGGTGTTTGATTCAATAATATAAGTTACCTCCCCATATAAGTCATATCTTCATTGAAAGAACAATATAGGCAAAGGACAGTGGCTACTAATAACAGAATTTTTGGAAAATTCAGGTGTGGCTTGGAGAGAGAACAATGACCCTTTCTCTTTGTCCTTGCATCTCCCTGTCTTTCTGAACTCGTCTCAGATGGAATTGCAAAGAGCCCTTTCTTTCCTCCATTGGGGAGAATTAGCTGTGAATAATAAAAATTGCCAAATACTGGTATACCATGTTTCATCTTAGGGACAAGGTTAATTTCTTCCATCTCCTGTTGTAAAGTAGGAGAGAGACTATATCTACCTGTTCGTATCAAAATTTCATGTTTCCTCCGACCTACTTGATTCTTTATACTTTTTTTTTCTACCTTTCCTTGAAATGTGTAGTTGCCTTGAGTCTAACCTCAGACTTGTTAGCGGACTTGAAGTTCTTTTTGCTGAATAGCGTTCATCCAGCCTCCTAAATAGAAAGTATATTGTAAACTAAAATGTTCCCTTGTAAGCATGACGTTATTTGAACTCCAGCCTGCCGTTATTCAAAGTTCTTTGGACTCTGGAGCCATTTCACAATTATTCTTCCTCGGCATGAAGAGATAAGTAGGACTTACACAGGAGTGAAACGTTAATGCAACCAAGCTTAGAAGACTCTCCCACAGAGGCTTCTGATGGAATTTTCTACCCTTCTGTAGAAAAGCCAGAAAGGCAACAGCCTGATGGATTTTCTCCCTTCTTCCTTTATTTGTTTATTTTTTATTTAATTAGTTGGATGCTGAAGCTTGGATTTGTTTCAAACCCTCAGCCTCATAACCCTCGCTGATGTTGTGCTCTAAATAAAATGGTCCGCTGGCACTGCAATATTTAGTGTTACTGTTCACTTAGGTTTCTGTTGCAGAACCATATTTTCGACAGAATGTATTAGTTATGCTACAAGAATGTATTATACCTACATTAGCCATGGTTTACTAAGTTAATGAACTGTGGAGACGAAGAATCATCGCCATCAAGTTGGAGAGTTGCTCTAGTTCCCTGTATTAGTCTGTTGTGTTTTACTGAACTTGCTTTGAAGTTGCATATTTCATTCCCACCATGCCTCACATTTGCTGTCATCTCACTTTTTTGTTTTTTTTTTAAGGGCCTAATTCCTTGGCTCCAAGGATATATTTTCTTGATTGTTCAAAGAACCCTGAGCTACTTGCATCCTCAACAACATTCTTTTCAGACAAATGCTACCAAGGCTGTTCTGTGATTCCCCTGAGTCCAGCTGTGTTAATTTTCCACAAAGTAGCCCACACAGTGTCCTTGAAAACGTGACCTTGGTGATGCCTTATACCGTGAAGGCCAGTGGTAGGGCATCAGTGTTTTCTGGGAAGCAGGTTCTGCTAGCACTTGTTGTTTGAAACACGAAATATCATGGCTCTCACTGCAGCCTCGCTTTCTAGATCCATCTTTTCTTGGTGACAGAGGCTTAGGGGAGGAGCATCACTTTTTCAGGTCTCGTCATGAATTTAGTTTCCATCTTCTTCGCTCAGTTTTAACCCTTGTCTGAAATCATGGATAAGTTAGGAAACATTCTGGCATTTACGAACAATATCTGTATTTCTTTTCTTGAACCTACTCACCACCCCCTCTTTTTTTTTTTTTTTTTTCTTTTTCTGCCTTAGGCCTAACTCCACCCACAACTCCTCCTCATAAAGCCAACCAAGATAACCCTTTTAGGACTTCTCCAAAGTTGAAGTCCTCTTGCAAGACTGTGGTACCACCACCAACAAAGAAGGCCCGGTACAGCGAGTCTTCTGGTACCCAAGGAAATTACTCCACCAAGAAAGGGCCCAAGCAATCTGAGTTGTATGCACAGCTCAGCAAGACCTCGGTACTCACCAGTGGACGCGAGGAAAGGAAGACCAAGCGGCCCAGTCTGCGGTTGTTTGGTGACCATGACTATTGTCAGTCAATTAATTCCAAATCAGAAATACTCATTAATATATCACAGGAGCTCCAAGACTCTAGACAACTAGCATATAAAGATGCCTCCACTGATTGGCAGGGGCAGATATGTTCTTCCACAAACTCCGACCAGTGCTACCTGAGAGAGACTTTGGAGGCAAGCAAGCAAGTCTCTCCTTGCAGCACCAGAAAACAGCTCCAAGACCAGGAAATCCGAGCCGAGCTGAACAAGCACTTTGGTCATCCCAGTCAAGCTGTTTTTGACGATGAAGCAGACAAGACCAGTGAACTGAGGGACAGTGATTTCAGTAATGAACAATTCTCCAAACTACCTATGTTTATAAATTCAGGACTAGCCATGGATGGCCTGTTTGATGACAGCGAAGATGAAAGTGATAAACTGAGCTACCCTTGGGATGGCATGCAATCCTATTCATTGTTCGATGTGTCACCTTCTTGCTCTTCTTTTAACTCTCCATGTAGGGATTCCGTGTCGCCACCCAAATCCTTATTTTCTCAAAGACCCCAAAGGATGCGCTCTCGTTCAAAGTCCTTTTCTCGACACAGGTCGTGTTCCCGGTCACCGTATTCCAGGTCAAGATCTAGGTCCCCAGGCAGTAGATCCTCTTCAAGGTAAACCTTGTCAAAACCTACCTAAAGCATAAGGCTTTTCCAGGAAGTTAAAAAAAAAAAAAAAAGAAAGCATTCAAACCCCATGTACAGCCCAGCATTCTGAGTGCCGCTGGAACTAACGAGATTGTTGTTACACATGCATTACTCACCATCTTGTCTTAAATCTGTCAGCCTTGAGCACAGTGCCTTGAGCCAGTCAGATCAGAGGGAGCAATTTGTAAGAAACTTGCTCATCTAACTTTTTCCATTACCTGGAGAGCTGCCCTGTGCCTGGATAGTTGAGAGCCATGCAAGATAAAGCTGACAGTGTACCAGACCTGGTGCTCAGTGTTAACATCAATAAGAGTCGCTGAGAGAGAACACATCATTCCCAGACCTCTAAGCTGACTAGATGATCACAAACTGTCACTAAGAAATCTCACTGGTCGCTAGGAAGAAAAAGCCAGTTTTTCTAATATGGCACGCTAGAGGATGCTCAGGATTGCCGATAAACTTGGGTTAAGTGGCAGTTGCAAATGCCTTTTTGTTTTTGTCCTCTCTCCCAGATCTTGCCACTACTATGAGTCAAGCCACTGCAGACACCGCACGCACCGAAATTCTCCCTTGTGTGGGAGATCACGCTCCGGATCACCCTTCAGCCGTAGGCCCAGGTAAGGATGCACTTCATTCTCTTTTGGCTCCTTTCATCCCCTTTTTTTCTTAAATAACAAGGTGTTATCTAAAACCAGGACTTCAAACTGGTTCATTCTGATTCAAACTCCTGCTGAGAATTTGCATTTCTGACAAGTTTACAGAAGTTATACATAAGAATCACCTGGAGATCTTGTTAGAACATATTCTGATTCGGTGTATCTGGAGCGGAAATGCAAATTCCCAGCAGGGGTTTGAACCAGAATGAACTAGTTCAAAGCCCTGTCTAAAACCCTGCCCCTAGCATTATTATTTATTTTGCTCATGCAAATGGAGGTGGTTGACTTAATGATGAAGTTATGTTTCCCAGGTATGACAGCTACGAGGAATATCAGCACGAAAGGCTGAAGAGGGAAGAATACCGCAAAGAGTATGAGAAGCGGGAGTCTGAAAGGGCCAAACAAAGGGAGAGACAGAGACAGAAGGCAATTGTAAGTAGCCTGGAGCTAACTTTCATTTTAATGGAGGGTTTCTTTATCTTCTTTTTTTTTTTCTTTTGTAGATTAGAAAATAAAACTAAAGCTAAGACTTCGATAGAATAGACCATATTCGGTTTTTTGGGTTTTTTTTTTTTCCTTTAACATATCAGTGAGTCCTTCATACCTCTTTATACAGCTTATTGGAAAACAAAACGTTAAGCCAGTGTATTTCTCATTCATGTTTTCATTTTGAAGTTCACTACTGTCTTCAAAAGTAGAGGGGGTAAAGATTTCTTTGGTCAGATCCTGGTTTCATCTGGCCAGATGATGAGTTTTCCTTACTGTTCCCCATTGCTTCTTTCTTAGAGTGAAAGATGAGGAGGTATTGCTGTTTGGTCTCAGTTTGCATCCATTTGGCAGACATGAGGATTGGATCATCCATGAAGAGATTGGGTTCAAGTTAGATTTAAGGGAAGCAATAGAGTAAGACTTGCTCTGGAAGTCTTCATTTGTTGCTTGTGCTGAGTCACCACCTAATTGGGTTGTTGACATGTCCCTATTTCTTAAGAGCTACTTTTCAAGAACTCATTATGTATTTCAGCAGTACTTAATGCAGGATATTATGTTCTCTTGACATACAGACAGTACTAATTCCTTCTATATAAAGGCCCAACTTATGTTACACTGGTTTGTGCTCTGCAATAGCTGCTTACTAATGGGTAGACTTCACCCCAGGAACCAAACCAATAACCAGTTGCCATTGAATTGATTCGGACACGTGGCCACCCCATATGTGTTACAGTAGAACTGTGCTCCATAGGGTTTTCAGTGTCCAGTTTTCAGGAGTAGATTGACAGACCTTTCTTCCAAAGCTCCTCTGGGTGGACTTAAACCTCCAGTCTTTCGGTTAGCAGTTGAGAGCATTAACCATGTGCACCATCCAGCTCCCTACTACAGCTCATCAACCTAGACCCTGCATGGCAAATATGAGGCACTTCAATTGTCAGCCTCCAGTACGTGCTCACGGCAGACATTCCTAATCGATCATGGAACTCTTTCCCACTGAGCCCACATGGTGCCTTAGGGTCTTTCTTAACATGTTGCTCCAGGGGACCATGGCTAATCAATCAGAAATGGCACTGTTTTTGTTCACTGCAGCTGCTGCCTGGCTGTGCTAGCTGCTAAGACTCAATTCGGTGAAGATCAGCTTTGGATATATCTTGCCTATAAGCAAACCAAGGTTTAAAAAAATTATATTTACTTATAAAGGTTAGATTTATATGGAACCTTTAAGAAAATCTACTAACATCAACACAATCTTGAAAAACTTATATAAAAGAGCTGACTAATGGAGTCAAAATCAAGCATCGGCCAATAGTTAGCAGCTGGAGGAAAAAGATTAAATGAGAGATTTGTTAATCACAGGCAGTCAAGGAGAAAGAAGCCAGCAGGAATGGAATGCTTAGGCTGAAGGTCAAGGGTGGTTGCTGCCATTTAACTTTGAATCTACCCAAGACTGAATCAAAAACCTTGTGCAAATTGCAACACTTTTCCTCATTTTTCTCAACTTTCAAATGAGCTGTGATATTAAAATCTGCCAGGGTATCATTACTTAACGCTTAAGAAGACTAATGAAAATTAATAATTCAATTTTTCTACTATTGCTGTATTTAATTAATAGCCTATTCAATAATTATAATAACTCACATTGATATAGTGCCATACAGTTTACGAAGTCTTTTAATATGCCACATTTCAGTTAATCTTTACAGAAGAGAATCATGTTGAGCAAGCAGGTAGGAAAACAGTAATTTCGGTGTTTGAAAATGTATATTTTTATAAAATACCCTATGATTTTCCCCAACAATATGACATTAAAGAAAGAGATTAATAGTTTCATCATGCATTCGTTCACTGGGGCAAAATGCAATGCAGCCGTAACAAAAGCCAGATTATGATTTTAATCAAAAATGTATAGATAAATGACATCTGTTTATTTTATACACAGCAAAGATAATTTGGTGCCAGATACTTAACTAGGGTAAAGAAAGGGAGGCAAGTGTCTTTTCACTAGTTTGACTCCTGTCATGTAGCTGGAATAGTGTGATTGGTCTACATTCCATAGTCGATGCCTGAGAAAAAGCACTCTTGAGTTCACTAGCCATAGCTTGGAAGGAGATACCACCCTGCCTTCCCTTTGCCTGACAAATGTTGACCCATTCCTTAATTAATTCTATGACAAGGACAATCTTTATCAATTCCCTTTGAAAGAGGGCTTATAGTAGTATACATGTTAACTTGACTTATACATAATTGTTATAGATTAGACACTTGTGAGAATTTTGGCTTCAAGATTTCTTTTTAAATTTTGTTTTTGGAGAGCAGATTTACACAACTAGGATATGGAGACTGTTTACTACTTTACTAATACAGGGAGTGCTGGTGGTGCAGTGCTATAGCTGCTAACCAAAAGGTCAGCGGTTCAAATCTACCAGCTGCTCCTTGGAAACCCTATGGGGCAGTTCTACTCTGTCCCATAGGGTTGCTATGAGTTGGAATTGACTCCACAGTAATGGGTTTTACTAATACAGTGACCTACAGGTAGTAAGTGTTTAATAGAGATTTTAGATTTATTGTTGAACCAGTTCCCACTTGGGCAGTTATATGCTTTTTCTGCTTATGTAAATGAAATCTCATGACTATTTATGTGACAAACATTGTGCTAGGTGCTTGGGGTATAAAATGAGGTAAGGCAAGGTTCCCACACCCAGAGAGTTTCAAGTCTACTGGCAGATAAAGAAGCACAAACAGGCAATATGGTGTGACAACTGTTATAGTGGAGGGTATGTATAAGGTACTGGAGTGGCATATGGGTGGGCACACAGACCAGGAATGAGGGAAGGCCTCCCAGGGGAGAGTGAGATTATTCTGAATCTTAAAAGGAGGGAGGAAAATGGTTTTGTAAATCTGTGTTGTCCAATATAGTAGCCATTAGCCACATGGCTAATTCAGCTAGTCTTAGTTAAGATGCACTGTAAGTATAAAGTACACATTGAATTTCAAAGATTTACTACAAAATAAGAATGTTAATATCTTATTAATATTTTATATATCTATTACAAGTTGAAATGACAATATTTTGGATACAATGAGTTACATAAAGTATATTATTAAAATTAATGTTATCTGTTTCTTATTACTTTTCTTGATGTAGCTATTAGAAAATTTAAAATTACATAAGCTGCATTATATTTTTATTGAACATTGCTGTTCTAGACAGAGCGTAGCTCATACCAAGTCTGTGGAAAAGAATAAGGCATATTAGAGGACAAGAAATAATTCTGGAGAACTTGGTAGATACCAGATCCTGGAGGGTTCTGTAAGTCATGCTAGAGATTTTGAAATCTGTCTTGAAGACATAGTGAAACTACTGAGTGAGTTTTCCCACAGGAAGAGATTCTGATTAATTTCCTTTCTCAAAACAGCCTGCTTTCTTGTGCCACAATGCATTGGCAAACTGTATTTTTATGGACTTGGGCACTGGGGTACATGCAATGATTTCTGACTTGTTTGACTAAATTAGCTTGAAAAGCCGTTCATGAAACAGCCATGGAAGCTAGGATAGTCCACCTAAGTTGGGCAGGTAGGTGATTGCCACTCAGATTTTTGAGACACCCTTAAAGTAATGAATAAGTAACACATTACGTTTGGAATTTCTTGGGTGCAATGCTGGATCATCCATTAGTCAAATCAATCATGTACTTCGAGTATCAGCAAAGCAGTACAAAGGAGACCAAACCAAAAAAAAAAAAAAAAAAAAAAAACCAAACCGGTTTCTGTGGAGTTGATTCCACTCATAAAAACCCCATAGGACAGAGTAGAACTGCCCCACAGGGTTTCCAAGGAGTGGCTGATGGATTCAAACTGCTGATCTTTTGGTTAGCAGCCATAGCTCTTAACCACTGTGCTACCAGGGCTCTGTACAAAACAAAGCCTTCCAAAAATAATAATAATGTTTAAAAAATAAATCTTAAAATTATTTAATGACTGTTAGTCTTTGCTTCTCTTGTTTTGTGGTTTTTATTGCTTTTATTTTGCATCTCATAAGAAGGAGGTGGGTCTGGGGGAGTCTGTAAACTTTTCAGTGCTTTTACCTCTAAAATGCTTAATCCTGCCCAACTTGAGTGCACCAAGCCAGGGAGTTAAGAGAACACATAATTAGTTATTACTATATATTGTGGTTGACTACTGCCATTGTTTCCATTGCTATTTTCTTCCAATTCCCATCTAAACTCGTTCTCAAAAACCAATTCACTCTCTGCCTTTCTCAGTCTCATAAGCTAGAAATAATTCAGGTTTTACTGGGATTCTGAAAGCCAGAGTTTAGTATTTAATGTTTAAACTGTCACTGCTCTAATTTCTTGTGGAGTTCTAAGTCCAACTCCATTTGCAATCTGTACAGTTTTCTGCCAGAAAACATGATAATCGGATGTTAATTTAGAGGGCAAATCTAGATATGATGATGTGGTTCAGCGCTTCAAACCCAAGCCAGAGAGCTGGGCAATGACTGTGCCATTTCATTTCTCTTCTCTGCTGGTCAGTATGCAGCTCAGAGCCAGGAACAGTGCATTGTCACAGATAATTATAAGTTTCTTCCAAATGGGGGAAAAAAAAAAAAAAAAACAACAACAAAAAGAGTTCTATCATTTCTCATAGTTATCTTTTTGAAGAGAATAAAATAATTTTATATTCAAGTCTTTTTTCAAGAGAAATTTCACATGGGTGAATATAGGTTCTATTATGAATCAAAGCACATCATTTAGAAAATTTTCAGTTTTATCAAAAGTAGTTAGGCATACTCTCAATCTATAGTTTTCCTGTTTTCTGACTTATCAGTGTGTTTATTTGCATCTTAGCTCTTAAATACCTAACCTGTATTTGCTTACATTTATCCAGCCTTAGACACTAAATAGGAATACTCAGTGATACTTGGAAGGGGATAACTTTGGAAAACTGAATGCTCTAAAGTGATTGTATCTCTTGAGAGTAGTAGGCACTGAAATAAGTGAGTGCAATCAATATTAAAAGCAAGAAAAGTAAAACTGTTTTTTAGCATTTTGTCAGAGTTTTGGCATTTCTTTCTGTCCATTCATATCTTTCCAAGGCCATCCACTTTTCTTGCGTTTTTCTTTTAATGAGAGCTTCTAGCTACACTGTTACTCTAGAAAGGGCATGGGATTACTCATTCACCTCATCTTTGGGAGTTGTAATTTCCTTGGAATTTTTGAAGAAGTCAGGTTGCAGTTAATCTGGAATTGAACAGAAATCTCTTGTGCCAAAGTTAATATGCAGTTTTCTTAGCACTGGAGGAAGAATTTTAAAATTACTTTGAAATGGAAATTTAGAAAAAAAGTTCTGAGAGCCAAAATCTGAATTAAATTAGTTTTTATTTTCTTCTTTTCCTGTTGTTCCCTAGCATTACAGGGCATATTAGTGAGATAACCTATTAAAACAAACAAACAAAAAAACATCAAACACAGTTCTTGACACATATTATATCACCAAAAATCAGTTGTCATTGAGTCAACTCCAACTCATGGAGACCCCATGTGTGTCAGAAGTGTGCTCCATGAGGTTTAGAATGGCTGATTTTTTGGACACATTCCAACCCAAAACCAAACTCACTGCCATCAAGTCAATTCTGACTCATGGTGACCCTACAGGATGGAGGGAGACTGCCCCCTGGGGTTTCCAAGGCTGTAAATCTTTTCGGAAGCAGAATGGCACATTTTTCTCCCATGGTTTGGACACATTACAGTTTAATAAACCTTAGTTTCCTTGCTACTTTTCTTCTTTTCTTAGCCAAACCTCTTTTATCAGGAGTAGCTTATTGTTTGGTGAGATTCAACTGTTGTATGTTTTTCCCAGCTAACTGGGAGGCGCTATAGTCTTTTTGATATAAAGAGTTTGATAATGCAAAATCAGTTAATTCAGTCAGTTTTTTTCTTTATTTATCCCCCATGTTTTGATATAATGATGTTTTACTATACCTGTTAATGCAACTAAATCCTCGATTTTATTATCCACTCCATCAGCACACTAACTTTTGTGAATATTGAAGCTGAAAGATATTTGATAAATGCTCCTTCCTCCTCGATAGTGAAAACTTGTCTGAAAATCGTTTTTCAAGGAGCTTTTTCCAAAGGTTTAGAGTGTCCCTCAGCCTTTAAGAAGTTGCAAATGTTATTAGGCATTTTGACTTCTTTTCCTTTCATGTCCTGTTTAGAAATTAATGTCTTGAAAAATTGGCTGCAAATGTTAAGGTTTTTTAAAGATATGAAATCTATTCATCTGTCTAATAAAACTGCAGCATGTTAAAAATAATCTATTCTTTTCTCGACATTTTGGCCAATCTTGGAAGGAGTTTGGTCTTTGTTTTTTAGACCTTCAGATACCTTTTATTTTCACTACAGCACTGGGAAAACCTAGGACGTTAGTGATTTGCCCAAATGAGGATTTCAATACATATTCAAGCTCTGATCTTTGTAGGGTAGCACAGGCATGGCCCCATTCCTGTGTTTCATAGAAGATAATGGGCAGATAGGTAGTTTAAGTGACCATGGACCAGCCTTTTGGATTCCTGTTTCTCCCCTCTAGATTGTGTTCTTTTTATTGCAGAATGTATCAGTTTCCATTATAAAAGGTCCTCTGGTTTATCTTCTTTGTGAGGTCATTGTTGCATGCAACTTTCTGTAAAGCAGCAACTCAGAGATTTTCCCATTATGTCTGCATATGGGCATACATATGGTCGATTTTAGCTTTAACTTCAAATTTCCTTGAATAGATAGGCTGTGTGTATTCCCATAATGGTAGTTGAGCAATTTCTTTGTGATGGTTCCATTTCTTTCCCTCTTTTCTGCACTTCTCCATCCTTTTGCTCTATACAGTAGTAAACTTCCTAACAGGATCATTTAAAAAAATCCATAACACCCATGCAAGCAGGCGCCAGGAAATTTAGATAACAGTCCCATCATATTCGACTGTTTGGCTAGAGCTGGATGAGTAAACAGAATGGAATGCAGTGTTCTGATTCCCCTGCTGAAGTGTGCAATGCTGCTTCAGGGTGAGCCTCAGCATCCGATTTATATTTATTGACCTCCACAATGTGCTGGGTGCTCTGGAGCAACCCAATGACAGCCTTCAATTGAGACATACAATGTACATGGATGCGAATCATGCAGCCTATTCTGTTGGCTGTATTTCATCTGGCCAGTTACTTCGGCTCAACAGCTGTTGTCAGAAGAATTATGTTTTACCAAATGTCTCAGCGGAGTCCACCTCTGATTTCCAGAGGTGATATATAGAAGTGAGAGCCCTGCAAACATGCTACTGCACATTTCTTACACTTCAGCCTTTAAACACGAATCATAGAAACTCTTGTCAATTTACTTAGCAGAGCTACCTGGGGGAGGTCCTATGATAAAGCATTCAAGCCTGATTTTCATTGTTCATTGTCTTGGAGAGTCTCAGAGAGTAAGGACCACACTTAGGCATCTTTGATGTAAATATGGGTAAAGGGTAAATGTTACAATGATTAATTGATTGATTGATTTTTTAACCAGCATTTATAAACTCGTTGTTTCAGAAACCCAGTAAAACCCTCAGAAGAGAGTAGCAAATTGGACAGGTATTATCTCTGCTTTCATGAAGCTTTCATTGAAGTAGGGAGACAGCCATGAAACAATGAATAAGCTTATCAATTGTTTAATTACAATTGGGCATAGAACTATAAAGGGGAAATAGAATGTTCCGTAAAAGCAGCTAGTTGGAAGCCTGGCCTCATCTTAAGTCTTGGGAAGGAAATGATTGTTGAGCTTAATTTAAGATTGGTGTTTGTGGCAGAAGGAGCCCTGGTCGTGCAGGGCTTGGCAGTTTGAACCCACCAGCCACTCCGTGGAGAAAGATGTGGCAGTCTGCTTCCATAAAGGTTATAACCTTGGGAACCCTATGGGACAGTTCTACTTTGTCCAATAGGGTCAGCATGAGTCAGAATCAACTCAAGAGCAATAGTTTTTTTAGCAAGTTTGTGGAAGGGGTTGGGGGGCAGTGTGGGAAGAATGTTCCAGGTAGCGAGGGATAGCTGTGCAAAAACTTGGGGAAGGAAGGAGCATAGCATATCCTGGGAACTGGTAGAAGCTCAGTATGTTTGGGAAATAGAGTAAAGGAAAGAATAGGATGTGGGAGATTAAGCCAGTGATGAAGACAGGGCCAGACAGTGCAGGGCCTTGCAGGCCCTTTTAATGATTTGGGTCTTTACTTAAAGCAATGGGAAGCCATTGGAATGTTTTAGAAGATAAATGACATGATCAGATTCTATCCTCTTAGCAAAAACTATTCTGACTGCAGTAAAAGAATGGATTGGAGGAGAGTAAACACAGACCCTGGGATCCAAGTTAAGAGTCTCGTATACCAGTCCAGAAAGTGATGCAAGCAGCTTGGTTTAGAAGAGATGGAATAAAGGAGGCAGCCTAGAGAGAAATTTAGGAGATAAAACCAACAAGACTTAAGTAATGATTGGATATGTGGAGGTAACCTAGAGGGAAGAGTCGAGGGTTGCACTCAGATTTCTGTCCTGGAAAACTGGCAAGAAGGTGTTAACTTCACTGATTTTTAAGAACACTGGAGAAAGAACAGCAGCGGAGAATGCGAACCTGGACACTTCAGCTTGGGTCATGCTTGTCTAGTTTGAGGTGCTTACAGGACATCCAAGCTGTGATGCCAGGTAGATAATTGGTTATTTGAGTCTGAAGCTCAGACGAAGTACCCTGATGAAAATAGAAAGAATATGAGTGCTACATATGGTAAAAGAAGATGAGGCCCGATGATCACATCTCCTAGGAAGATATTACAGAGTCTTCGAATTGTTCAGTTGTGTTGTACAAATGTTCATCGAGTACCCATTCTTGGTCAGGTGCTTTGCTAAATACCGGACATGTGAAAAGGAAAGGCATTCAGTAAATTCTGTAGGACATCTCTTTGCCTTAAAACTAAATTACTTTTCCAGCATTCAAGCCAGAGGACTTTTTTTTACATCCAGAGAAAATTATTAGACAAGCTAAATCTGTATTTTAACCAGTTGCCATTGAGTCAATTTAGACTCATGGTGACCCCATGTGTGTCAGAGTAGAATTGCTCTGTAGGGTTTCCAATGGCTGATTTTTCTAAAGTAAGTCACAGGCATTTCTTCCGAAGCATTTTTGGGTGTACCTGAAACTCCAGGCTTTTGGTTACCAGCCAAGCGTGTTATCCCTTTGGACCTCCTGAAACTGTACCTTAGTCCTGTTGTTTTTCCCTTTGTTTCAATCTAAATCAAATCTGCAATCTTAAATTCATTTCATTGTTCTTCATCCTTAGTAGCATATTCTTCATATGAACTCTTTATTCTTAAAAAAAAAAAAAAATTCTCAGTTTTGAGAGTTTATCATTACCTTTGGCTTTCTCTGCTTTGAACAACAGATATAGGATTGCTTCTTACACTAAGAACGCATTCTTGTTTTTTAAAAAAAGAAATTCGTCCTCAGGCCATAAAATATTCTCCCCATATTTTATAGGTTATACATTGCTGATGACTTTCAGATTATGCTCTTATTGACTCCTTTTTGGAAAATTAGGCCCTGCCTTTCCAGTCTGTTCTTGAAATCAGACTAGATTCATTGGCAAAGTTTCATTTATAGTCCCTTTTATTTCCTCTTATTTGTCTGAGAACCGTGGCTTAAAATGGCTTATATTTTAAGGCAGTATTTCTCAACTTATTTTCTTTAGACCATCTGCATCATCGGAATCACTGGATGTGCATATTAAAAATGTAGATCATTGAACCCTACGCTATAAAATCGTTTTTGAGTACAGCTGGGATAAGCCCCAATAATTTGATAAAGTGCCTCAGATGATTTTTATTCATACTAGAGTTTAAGAGGAGCCCTGGTGGTGTAGTGGTTAAGCGTTAGGCTGCTAACCAAAAGGTTGGCAGTTTGAATGCACCTGCTGCTCCTCGGAAACCCTATGGGGTAGTTCTACTCTGTCCTATAGGGTCCCTATAAGTCGGAATTAACTAAAAGGCAATGGGTTGTTTGCTTTTTTTTTTTTTTTTTTTTTTAATATTTTAAGAGTTTACATTTTAAGTTGTCAATATGTACCTGTACATCTCATTATTAGAGTTTTGAGTTAATGAGAAACATCTTTGCAAGCCAGGTCAGTTTCTTAGCCATTTTGAAGTATTATCATCAAGTCATAAGTATTAAATTATTTAAGTTATTGTTCAGCTATTCAGTGATAAAAAAAAAAAAAGATCATCGTTGCACACACTTCTTTGTAATGCATAAAAGTTCATGTGGGGAAGAACAAGAGACAGACTGAAAAGGTGGAAGAGAGAAGAGGTGCAGTGGAGTGTGTGTGTGTGAGAGAAGAGATTGACATGGATAAATTGAAAGTAAAATTTGATTTAAGCGTAGTCTCTCATTCAGCTTTGGCATATGTTTTGCTCTAATTGTCATGCTCTGTGAGTCCTTACTGTGCATGATTGTATCTTTATGAATGCTTCTAGAGACTCAACTTCTATCTCCAGAACTAGCGAAAGTCTCCCCTTACTTTCCCCTCACAGGAAGAACGCCGTGTGATTTATGTTGGTAAAATCAGATCTGACACAACACGGACAGAACTGAGGGACCGTTTTGAAGTTTTTGGTGAAATAGAGGAGTGCACAGTAAATCTGCGGGATGATGGGTGAGAATCTTCGAGATTATTTCTTGTTTAGAAGTTGACGTATGTAAAAAATTATGGCCATAAGATTACTGGGATGGCAGTTGCCAATGTAAGTGCTTTGAAAGATGACATGTTGAGTTCAAAACCTTATTTATTTTCTTTCATCCCTATTTATTAATGTTTGTAGTTGAGATTTGCTGTCCCAGAAATAAGTATTTAGCTGCTTGACAGGACAATCACACAGATAAATGGATGCAGTGGTTCAGATGTTGGCACTCTCAAAGTCCCCCACAGTAGAAAGGGTTACAGTCATATATGCTAATGTTTTTTAACCAGCTTTGGACTTTTCCTTTTTGTCCATTGCAGAGACAGCTATGGTTTCATTACCTACCGTTATACCTGTGATGCTTTTGCTGCTCTTGAAAATGGATATACTTTGCGCAGGTCGAATGAAACTGACTTCGAGCTGTACTTTTGTGGACGCAAGCAATTTTTCAAGTCTAACTATGCAGACCTAGGTATGGATTGTATTGTACATGGAATGAGGAATCCATAACATAGAGGTCAAAATGGGGGCAAGTATAATCTGTCGGCACCTTGGGTCGGACCATCACTTTACTTTACTGGAGGGAATATTTGAATACAGATTTTATTTTTAATGTATGAGACAGTTTCAGAAGTGAGAAGCTTAGGTTTTGGCAACAAAGGACTGAAGTAAATTTTTTGTACTGTCTGCCCAGGTGCTGAAATTCTGCACTGTTTTTGTTTGTTTGTTTTGTGGGTGTCTGTGGTATGATCATGTTTCACGTATGCATGTGTGGGGGGTATTCTGTGTGCATATGTTTGTGTGTGTGTGTGTGTGCGTGGTATGTGTGCATTTGCCTGAGTGTATGTGTTTGTAATCTGCTTATGTGTTCCCTGCTTACCCTGAATCCTTTTGTAAGGATCATAGCATCATCGTTTCATGGAACAAAATACGTGAAAGCCTTATTCTTTATTCCCTCATTATTTTACAATCTCTTAGAAATATTTCCTTTTCTATGCACTGCATTTTGAGAGGGAAAAAATAAAACTTCATATAAATCACCCTATACTTTCTTACTTTGAAACAAAAGGCAAAAATAAAAAATAGAAGCCTTGTCATTTTTTGAATGCTTGCGTATGCTGGGCACAGTGCCAGAAGATTTGCAAACTTTTTTTTTTTTCATTTAATTACCAGAACAATCCTAGGAGGTGGGTATTATTATCATCACCATTTTACAGATAAAGAAACTGATGGTTACATAGGTAGTCCTTTTTGCTATTTGTGCAGACTCAAAGGGCAAACTTTGGAAAATATAAAAATATGTGATGAAGAACAGCAAAATCACCTATCAGACTGTTACTCAGTGATGATACCCACTGTTACCAATTGAATGATTTGCCTTCCAGTATTTTGTCTCAGAATATCCAGTGTCTTAAAGTTGAGATCATATTATCTACATAATTTTTAAATTCTTCTTTCTTTCCTCACTTAATATTATATAAATGCATTTCCCCCTGTGATTTGCAGGATTAAAATTAATAATCAAAATATTTTATTGGTTGCACAGTGTTCTGTTGGGTGACTAATACCATTACATTTAGTCATTCCATTATAGCTGAGCATTTATTCCGTTTTCAATTTTTAGATATTATAAATAATGCTACAATGAACATCTTAACTTCCTTTCCAAATTTAATTTCATTCTTTTAGCACATCATTCCTTATGTAATGCATATTATAAGCCTTTACATTCTTTGAGGAAGGAATGAAGGCAGGAAAGTGGCAAATATATCGTGGCTGTGGCGTAATTGTTTAAATGAATTTATAATCATCATGTGATTAATAGATAAATCTATTTCTCAGCGTTGTTAGAAATCTGTTGGCACTTGCTTTGGCTTGCTATAAAGGAAAGAATGAATACCAAATACAGGGATTTTTTTTATTTTTTCTCCCTTCCAATGAAGTGATATCTCCCTAGAGTAATTGATATAGGTGGTATGCATTTTTCAGAGGGAATATGCTATAATTCACTTCACAAGTTAAATAGATAGTGTAAGGCAGGGGAGAGGCAGCTGACTGTTAGAGAGATAGAGGCCTAGGGATGAAAATACAAAAGGTGGCAAGTCATTTGTTCAAATGTTGGCTGATAAAAACAGTCAAGACAGATTAAAGTCTTGAGTTGATTTGACTTATTTTCTTCAGTGATGAAGGCCAGGGTGTTTCTAGTCTCTCAAAACATCTAGAGTTTAAAATAAGCTACCTAGAGGGGCCTTTAGATCACGATTCATCACTGGTAGAGGGAGGATTGGATGGTATTTCCAAATTGAACTGGAGCCTCCCTGAAATATTTCTAAGAAGAATGCTTCCCCTCTTGTTATCTCCCTGCCTAGCCAGCAGCAATAGAAACTATGCCGTTGCTAAGCTAGCTCGATATTTTCTGAAAAGTGTATTTGGTGTGCATTGTAGTAGCATGAGTTTTTCCAATTCCCTTAAGCTTTACAATTGCATAAGGGGTAGTTTTTATGAACGTAGGCATGGTGTAGTCAAAAAGAGTCCTAGTTTAAGAATTCCGCAGCCCTGATTTGAAATATGCTTAGCTTCTGACCTTGGCCAAGTCACTGACCGCTCTCCCCTCCCACCCCCCCAGCCCCCGCCCCACTTCTGGTTCTTCATTTGTAAAATGAGGATAATCTTAATATACCTTATAATGTTGTTGCTAAGATTAAATAAATATTTTTGAAGCTGTGGTAGCTATAATTATATTCCCACCACCTGTCTGTCAGCTTGTCGTACTGTGGTAGCTTGTGTGTTGCTATGATGCTAAGAGCTATGCCACCAGTATTTCAAATACCAACAGGATCACCCACAGTAGACAGGCTTCAGTGAAGCTTTCAGACTAAGAAAGACTAGGAAGAAAGGTCTGGCAATTTACTTCCAAAAATTAGCCAGTGAAAACCCTGTGGATCACAGAATATTGTGCAAGACTTCAGCTCATTTACTCTGGACACATCATAAGGAGGGACAGAACCTTGTAGAAGGATATCATGTTTGGTAAAGTGGAGGGCCAGCAAAGGCAAGGGAAACTCTCCATGAAATGGATTGACACAATGTCTGTAACAATGGACTCAGACATATCAACAATCATGAAGTTGGTGAAGGACCAGGCAACGTTTCAGTCTGTTATACATGGGGTTGTCTTGAGTCGGAGCCAACCTGATGGCAACTAACAACAACAACAAATGATTCTAATTAATGATGATAATGAGAATTTAGGAATTTAATGTTGTTTTCAAAATGGTAGAACCAACATTAGAGGCCGGTTTTGGAACTGAACAAAATTCACACATATGTCTTGTCTTTGATCCCTGAAGAGTTCAAGTTAATTGTTTCAGGGTATGGTCACAGAATATGGTGAGCACGACAATATACTGGACTCTTAGAGGGATTGGGATCTGCCATGTGTGTTGAGTAAAGCAAGAATTAAGTTATACAGATTAATTTCAATAAACCAGAACCTAATTCATGAGAACATTTAACAACTATAGTGTTTTAATTAATTGTACTTAAAATAGACACAAATATTAAGAAAGTTGGAAAGAAATTAAAGTCAAAACATGTTTTGGAAGATATTTGTAAAATTTGAATCCCATCTTCTTCAATTTTTGTTTCATGAGAATTCATGGTCTGGATACTGACCTAAGATACTAAAACTCTTTACATAATTAGAGAAAGAGGCTCAGGATACTTTAGTTTTACCAAGAAAAAAAGGAACCTATCATTTTAGACAAATTCAATCTTTTTTTTTTTAATTCTTTCTTATAGTTGCTCCCGCAAATTAATTTAGCTCACACATCCTGTTTCTCAACTATTGAGTCTAGTTAATGGATAGCTACAATGGTATTAAAGCCAAACATAATGATTCCAGAAGCCAGTGTTACCAACGAGACTCAGAATTTAAAGTGACTTGTTTAAAGCTGCTGTGGTGAAGCCAGGATTTAAATCCTGTTTTCTATAAATCTGTCAATGATCATGAAGATGGTGCAGGGCGGGCAGCATTTCCTTCCGTTACGCATAAGGTCACCATGAGTTGAAGCCAGTTGAATGGCAACTAACAACAACACGAATCTGTAGCCTATGTGCCTTTATATTTACTGTCTTATAAGCAAATGAATCTTTCTGACAGACCTTGATGAACGTCTTAAAGGGGAAGGACAAAGAAAACTCAGACTACAGGACAAGAAAAGAGGGAAATTGGTTGGTATAAAAAAATAATAGTTTTGATCAGGAATTAGTTATGGTGTAGAACTTGAACAAATATGACAAAAATGAAATAAATGCCATGTTCACCAAATTCTTTACTAACTCAAAGAAATTAATTTGCTTATCAACATCATAAATATATAACACAAATTTACATAAACCTAGATCCCAAATCAAGGTTAATTAATCAACAATTTTAATTGATCACCTACTTTGTGCCATTAGTTTTCTAGGTGCTAGAAATATAATTGGGAAATGATTTATTTCTATTAAAGCAATATCATTATTTACTGGCAATTTATTTTTTAAATAATTATTTTATTTATTTATTAA
>NW_004443970.1:11082786-11100400 GCF_000243295.1 Trichechus manatus latirostris
ATAGTTATTTAGTTATTATTTTAATAAAGAAGGTTGTTCCTATGAAAAATTTCTGCTCTCTTACTTTTGTTTCAATATGTTAATTTAATGGGAGGGAAAGGAATGGAATTGATATTACTGCCTCAGGAATTGCATGTAACCACATTCTATTTTCATGAAACCAAAAAGGTTGTGTGGGTACCTACTATGTGACATAGGGTATATTTGTCTGAAAATAGGTCTATTTGTGAACACCAGCCATCGTATTTCACAATGAAGCCACTCTTGAGAACCACTGTTCTCAAATAATTTTAGTCTTTGCAAAAGAAAATACTGAAACATGGAAATTCTGGGCTACATTTAGAATAATCCAAATATTTTTAAAATTTCCTCCAAGGAAGAGATGATCTGAATGTGTATTCTAGATGGTCCCATGCTGACCTTTTGTCAGACAGACTGTCCTCACATGGAGCATCTTACTTCTTGGTCCACAAAACCAGTGGAAATCTGATTGTAGGCTAATCTCTAGCAATGACTAGGACTTTTTTTTTTTTTTTTTTAATGCTTAGAAAAGGATTTTCATTTGAGCAACAGCTGCTCATAAGACCTTAGTATTACTGGTAAACCATTCATTAGCCTATGAAGGGACAGGTCAAAGCAAGTGTACTTTAAGAATTGAGCATCTAAGATATTAATGAGGAAATATTAGCCATTTCTGTCTTTGCTTTAATGTGTGAAGCAGCCTGTAATATTTGTTGTTGTTCTTCCTGAAAAACTCAGTGAAGAAAAGGGATTGTAAGGGTGAAGGAAAATAGATAAATAAGTGGAGGGATTTCCTTGTCTTTAAATCAAAGTTGGTTAAAGTATTGAAGCTAGGGGGGAAAAAAAATCAGCCCTGTGCTGGAGATCTTGAGAGATTGCAACCTCTTCAGCAAAACAGCTTGTGAGGTCAATGATTAAGCCTCCAGAATATCTAGTATTAAACTCTTCTGTCACTTTGAACACTTCTATTTCATAGCTTATTCTGGGTAAAACATGAGAGTGTTCATCTTTTAGTAGGCTTGTTAATTTTTTATCAGAAAGATTTTGTTTCCCCTGCATCTCTGTTTCCTCTTCAGATAAGTGCTTTCAAAGGAGTGTATTTGCAAGAGTCTTTCTATTATATTCCCAAGTATTCCATTATATTCCCAAGGGAACCCTTTCTCCCTTTGCCAAACCATAGAAATATCCAATTTTTTCATAGATGGTGTCGTGGATTGAACTGTGTCCCCCCAAAATGTCTGCCAACTTGGCTAGGTCATGATTCCCAGTATTGTATAATTGTCTACCATTTTGTAATCTGAGGTGATTTTCCTATATGTTGTAAATCCTATCACTATGATGTAATAAAATGGATGAGCGGCGGTTATATTGATGAAACCTAAAGATTAGATAGTGTTTTAAGCCAATCTCTTTTGAGATATAAAAGAGAGAAGCAAGCAGAGAGACATGGAAACCTCGTACCACCAAGAAATCAGTGCCAGGAGCAGAGCACGTCCTTCTGACCTGAGGTTCCTGCACTGAGATGCTCCCAGACCAAGGGAAGACTGATGCATCACAAGGACCTTCCTCCAGGCCAACAGAGAGAGAAAGCCTTCTCCTGGAGCTGATGCCCTGAATTTGGACTCGTAGCCTACTAGACTGTGAGAAAATAAACTTCTCTTTGTTAAAGCCATCCACTTGTGGTATTTCTGTTACAGCAGCACTAGATGACTAAGACAGATGGCAATGGAGAAAAATCAGAAATATTTAACAGAATTCCACTTCACAGTCAACATTGCAAAAACATATCTATTTTGTTAAGGTCTATTTGAAATGATATGTGGAACTTCCCACAGAAGTTAATGAAAGCTTACTTGGACTAGTTTAAGGACCTCCCCCCCCCGCAAAAAAAAATTATTTGTACCTGTGTAGTTTTCCTCTCCTATGATTAAATAAAGAGGCTGAATATATCCTCTCTGGACATGAGACAGGCAGCCTGGGTGGCACAAATGGTTAAGTGCTTGACTACCAACTGAAAGGCTGGCAGTTCAAACCCACCCAGAGATGCCTTGAAAGAAAGGCCTGGTGATCTGCTTATGAAAGGTCACAGCCTTGTAAATCCTATGGAACACAGTTATACTCTGCACACATGGGGTTGCCATGAGTCAGAATTGTCTCAATGGAAAGTGGTTTGTTTTTTTTTTGATTTGGACATTAGGTAGGAATCTCTGGCTGGTGCAAATGGCTAAGCGCTTGACTACTAACCAGAAGATAGGTGGTTGGAACCCAACCAGATGTGCCTCAGAAGAAAGGTCTAGCAGTCTGCTTCCAAAAGGTGACAGGCTTGAAAATCCTTGGAGTGCAGTTCTACTTTGCTCTCATGGGGTCACCATAAGTCGAACTGACTCAACAGCAACTGGTTTGGTTTGGTGTTTGGTTGTACATGAGGTATTTCCCTAGACCTTCTAAACTGAGGTGAGTTTGCACTGCTGTTACCGGAGTCGCCAGAGAAACCCTGGTGGATGACTGCATCATATGTCCCTCCTGCCTTAAAAGGGAGCAGCAGAGTGGGGAATGGAGGAAATCTCACTCAACTAGTGTTTCTGCTCAGTGAAATCAATCTCATTGAATAGGAAAATTAGTTCCAGCTTCTACTCTTATATCTGCTTGTAAGTTATTGAAAAACCTCCAGCGAGTCATTTAATGTGCCTAGGTTGGGGGTGGAGGAGAGGGGAGGGCCTTATCTATAAAATGAAGAAATCAAGTCTGTTCTGCCTACTTCTCACAAGCGTTTCTCACAAGTCTAAAATGAGTCAATAGATGAGTAAAAAATTATTGGTACCGTATCCGTAAAAGTTGGGCATTCTTTTTTAAAATACATTGATGGGATAAATTGCTAATGAACCAGCTAATCTTGAATTGGAATGATTGAATCAATGACCATCAGCAAAAGATGCATCTAACCTGTTTGGTTTCTTTCAGATTCAAACTCAGATGACTTTGACCCTGCTTCCACCAAGAGCAAGTATGACTCTCTGGATTTTGATAGTTTACTGAAAGAGGCTCAGAGAAGCTTGCGCAGGTAACATGTTCCCTGGCTGAGGATGACAGAGGCATGGTGAATACCTCACGGGACAGCGTGTCCTTCCCTAACAGACTATTGGAAGTCATACTTAGGAATTTCTCCTACTTTACACTCTGTACAAAAACAAAACAAAACAAAACAACAACAAACAATGGTTTACACGAACACAGCTGCTGAAGAGGAAAGAGACAGTGTGGATATCCAGTAAGCACATGTTTATTCATGGGTGTCAGCTTTGCTTTCCCTGGAGTCTCTTGGTAATGGAGTGTGTGTGCGTGTGTGTGTGTGCGCGCCTGGTTTAGGGGGAGTATGTGTGTATACAGGTGGGGATTAGGGACACCTGACAACAGTGTGCAAGGGCAAACCACTTCAAATGGCAGCAGTTCCATGAAGACACACTTAAAACCTAGAACTTAAAAAGGTTCATGTTCTATTCAAAAGGAAAAATATACATATATATAAATTAAAAAGGAAAGAAAACTAACCAACCAACCACAAACCGCCCTAAAATGACAGCCGCTGATGTCTGAGCATCGGCCACCGTACTCTGTTTTTAAGAAAGTGCAAAATCAACTTGAAGCAAGCGTCTCTTGTCACGCGATGATTATATGACAATCCCGAAGAAACCACAGTTTCCGTAGAACTAATATCCTGTCTCTCTCTTTCTCTTTTCCCCGCCTTTTTTCTTACTTTCCGTTTGCCATGGAGTCTGGGTGGGAGAGGATACCATGGGCACCAAAATGCTAAAACTTTCCTAACATTTTGAAGTTTCTGTAGTTCGTCCTTTATCCTGACACCCATGTAAACGTCCAAAATGTTGATCTTCCACTGCAAATGTCAAAAAGCCTTTTCAATGGTCAAGCGTACAGCTTGTTCGGCGGTTCTTTCTGAGGGGTGTACGCGGTGTTACATTACTAATGAGAGTTGGGTAGAACTCTCTGGGAGGTGTTCAGAGAGTGTAATTGCTACATTCTCTGATGTAGTTAAGTATTTACAGATGTTAAATGGAGTATTTTTATTTTGTGTACATACTATACAACGATGTTCTTTTTTTGTTACAGCTATGCACTGTAAATGCAGCCTTCTTTTCAAAACTGCTAAATTTTTCTTAATCAAGAATATTCAACTGTAATTATGAGGTGAAACAATTATTGTACACTAACATATTTAGAAGCTGAAGTTATTGCTTATATATATTTGATTGTAAAAAAAAAGACAGTGTGTGTGTGTCCGTTGAGTGCAACAACAACAAAATGATGCTTTACGCAATCCATCTCTTCTTAGGTGAGCTTCAATCTAAGCATCTTGTCAAGAAATATCCTAGTCCCCTAAAGGTATTAACCACTTCTGCGATATTTTTCCACATTTTCTTGTTGCTTGTTTTTCTTTGAAGTTTTATACACTGGATTTGTTAGGGGAATGAAAATTTTCTCATCTAAAATTTTTCTAGACGATATCATGATTTTATGTAAAGTCTCTCAATGGGTAACCATTAAGAAATGTTTTTATTTTCTCTATCAACAGTAGTTTTGAAACTAGAGGTCAAAAATCTTTTTAAAAATGCTGTTTTGTTTTAATTTTTGTGATTTTAATTTGATACAAAATGCTGAGGTAATAATTACAGTATGATTTTTACAATAATTAATGTGTGTCTGAAGATTATCTTTGAAGCCAGTATCTCTTTCCCTTGGCAGACTATGATGATGGTATTTATCTGTATTTTTTACAGTTATGCATCCTGTATAAATACTGATATTTCATTCCTTTGTTTACTAAAGAGACATATTTATCAGTTGCAGATAGCCTATTTATTATAAATTATGAGATGATGAAAATAATAAAGCCAGTGGAAATTTTCTACCTAGGATGCATGGCAATTGTCAGGTTGGAGTTTAAGTGCTTCATTTGGGAAAAATTCAGCTTTTGCAGAAGCAGTGTTTCTACTTGCACTAGCATGGCCTCTGATGTGACCATGATGTTGTTCTTGATGACATTGCTTCTGCTAAATTCAATAATAAAAAAAAAATCAAAAAAAAAAAAAAAAACGAAAAACCTCCATTTTGAGCATCAGGATTTCTTCTGAGTGTGGAGTCCCTGGAACGGAAGTCAGTAAAGTTTGGACTGTGTATTCACATTTCTAAATTGAGATTCGATCACTGTTTGGCAGACATGACTTGGAAGACATGGTAGATCTACTACTTAATCGTTCTTTTCCTTTCTCTCGCCCAACGCAATCTTAGAAACCGGATTTCACCCCCAGGCCAATGCAGCTAATTTTGATAGCTGCACTCAGTTATCACCAGCATATTGTGTTCTGACTGAATCCACTGTCTGTCCTGTCGGATGCTTGCTTGATTTTTTGGCTTCTTATTTCTAAGTAGATAGAAAGCAATAAAAATATTATAAAATAAAAAAGAACTTGTTCACAGGTTCTGCGTTACGACGGTAACACATCTTTAATCCGCCTAATTCTTGTTGTTCTGTAGGTTAAATGCAGGTATTTTAACTCTGTGTGAACGCCAAACTAAAGTTTACAGTCTTTCTTTCTGAAGTTTGAATATCTTCTGTTGTAGAATAATAATAATAAAAAAGACTATTAAGAGCAATAAATTATTTTTAAGAAATCAATATTTAGTAAATCATGTGTTCAAGGACCAGATGTGTTATCTATTTTGCCTTTAAATTTTTTGTGATCCAATTTTAAATACATTCTCTTTTTTGCCCTGGATTGCTAACATGAGTAAAAGACTTGGTTTCTTTCCTTATTTATCAAAAGAAAGCACTACTGAATTCATGTTGAGGATTAATTTCTCCCTGCTCTGGCCTGACAAATATTGTTACCATGAAGATAGTTTTCCTCCGTGGACTTCAAACTGCATCTAAAATTAGTGCAAAGAAAGAATCACTAAATCATCAGAACAGAGCTTTTGTATTTTATGCAGACACTGTGGGTAGCCCATCAAAATGTAAACTGTGTTCTTTTTATTTTATGTATTTATTATTATTATTTTTTTTTTTGGAAGAGAATATTTCAAATTAACACATGCATCCCATCCTCACTGGAGGCAAATTTCAGCATAGATCTGTAGGATTTTTAGATGACTGTGGGCCATTATCTTCATGCTGTGGTAAGTACCACACCAACAATTTTGGTAACTGAACTGGTGCTTTTGAAATGTGGGGTTTTATTTTTATTTTTTTAAAGAGATGTAGCAGAATAATTCTTCCAGTGCAACAGAATCAATTTTTTTGCTAAACGACTCTGAGAACAATGGTTGGGTTGTCAACATTCAGAGCAACAGAGAGGGAACTTTGCACTATTTGGGTATGATGGTTGGGTCAGTTGAAAAAAGGAAACCTTTTCATACCTTTAGATGTGAGCTTACAGTAGGTAATGATTATGTGTCCTTTTTTGATGGCTGTGACGAGAACTTCAATCACTGTAGTCTAAGACCTGATCTATAGATGACCTAGAATAGCCATGTAATATAATGTGATGATTCTAAATTTGTACCTATGTGACAGACATTTTCAATAATGTGAACTGCTGATTTGGTGGAGCTACTTTAAGGTGTGTAGGTGAAAGTGTAATACTGTTGGTTGAACTATGCTGAACAGGGAAAGTGAGCAATTAGTTGAGCCCTTGCCGGGCTTTTTTTTTCCACCTGCCAATTCTACATGTATTGTTGTGGTTTTATTCATTGTATGAAAATTTATGTGATTTTTTTTTTTAAATGTGCAGTACACATCAGCCTCACTGAGCTAATAAAGGGAAACGAATGTTTCAAATCTACTCCTGCTTTTCTTATTTATCAGAACCAAACTCCTGGCATGTTTCTTAGATCAGTACACGTTACTCTTATTATTATTCAGTTTCCTCTCCAGCTCTCCCTCCTTTTCTCTCTGCTTTTCCATATTCACGGATGGATTTCAGCTCTCAGGTAACGTGCACCTTCTGTATTTCCCCTCGTCTTCTTTCAAACGGCAGAGGCTGATGTGATGTCCATAATGAGCATTAAAAGGTGAAATGTGACATGGGACTTTATCAAATGCATTAGCTCTGTTTTGGTACTTAACTTTGGAAAGTGTATATTTTTAAGAGTCACACATTGCCCCTAGGGAGAAAGCTGCTAAATATTCAGCTTAGGGAGCAATCCTACTCTAGATGTACTGAACATTTCTTGAGGCGAAGACTCATCACAGGATGCAGTCCTGTATCATGTCTAAGCCATCAGGTTATATGTGGGATGAGCTGATAGCTGCTGACGGGTCTTGCTGTCAGGATGTCCATTGTGCCTGGTAGGTGGCAGTGGTCCAAATGACAGAGAATGCATGATTATTGCTCCACCTGCTTCCAGTTTCAGATGGTCATCCCGTCTCCCAACCACTTGCATTGCAAGACCCAACATACGCATAGCATTGGGGAAAGGTGATGAAATACCATAATGAAAAAAAACGAACCCATTGCCTTTGAATCGATTCCCACTCATGGCGACCCTGTGTGTTACACCACCTCCCTCCCCAGTCTGCTAGAGAAAAAAAAAAACGTTTGCAATTATTGGAAATGTGATAGAGCTATAAACAGTGCATTGGAATCTCCTAAATAACATGTGGAAGACTTCCCATGGATCAACTTATTTTCTGTATTAGTGTAAATATTACTAATTCTTTCATCAAAATGGAAAACACACACACACACACACCTACCGTTATCACACTTAAATATTGCATTCATCCGCAACTGTGGATTCTAAGCAATCCTAAGATTCAGTGGATAAACCTCAGATCCTGATTCGTCTTCATTGATGCTTAAATTATATGAGCATTTTTAATCTTCTGGCTGGAACCAGCATTCAAATAATGCAAGCTGTCTTTTTCAGGGTTAACAGTTTACCTGTATAAACCCTTTGAGGGCAGACAGAAAATGAAGGATTTTAAGAAGCAGCAGTATTAGCCCCTCGTTTGTTACTAGGACATCCTGATTAAAGATAAAGGATTCATTTCATGTTATCCTCAAAACATTAAATCTCTTACGTCCTTGATGATACTGACGGCAAAATAATTGTTGAAACTAAAATTAGGCTGACAAAAATAAATGAGCACTTGATACGAATAGTTTATTTAAAAAGCCTGTCGCAATTCAGAAGTCCTCCAAACTAAATCTGTCTAAACTATGTAAAATGTGATATTGAACCTAAATTCTACTTCAGCACTACCAGTTTTCTTTGCTTTGTAGGGTTATTTAGCTAATCATTGGATAAAATTTACAGCCCTAACAACATTATTATGCTCATTTGACACTAGTGTTACCAGCGACACAGTTGTTAACTCAGTATTAATTAAGGAACATTTTCACCGAAGTGTACTCTTTGCAATATTTACTTTATATTAATCTTATATTTTCCAATTCTCTTTGCTATCCCTTATTTTCACACACGCTACAGACCATTGTAAATCAATCTTGCTACTTTATCAAACAGTGGAGAGTATAAAGAAGGTCACAACTCATAGAGGAGTTCCTTGAAGTTTTGTAACATCATGATTTAAATCTCAGAAACATTTAATCAAAAGCTGAATTAATCCCTGGGGGAAAAAATGCTATATAGATTCTATTGATAGACTCAAAACAGTCATTTCTTTTCACTGGTCTCTGTTAATATGTTGGGGGAAAAGCAACATAGTTATTCTGCGAAGAAGAAAACAAAATTTATTTGGTAGGGGGAGGAGAATATGCAATGACCTATGTACCGGGATTCTTTCTTTTCATTCAAAATGGCCTGATTTATTCTACTTGACTTTGGCATTAGCTGTTGTTCTAGTGCATGGTGAAGTTAAATGTCCTTTACCCTTTTGCTCCCCTCAATACCTCCTGTGTGATTCCAATAATTCTGCAGAGTCCCTGAAGCTCCACTCCAGTCAAGCATGTGGAATGTCAGTCACATGGGCTGGTTTCCAACTAGCTTGTATTATAATCAGGTGACTAGCCCTGGGCAAATTCTCAGCATTCAGGGACACTGGAAACTTGCAGAAAGAAACAGTCATAAAATACAAGTATTTCTAGGACCAGGTTCTACTGAAAAGTCTAACATTTCTCCATGACTAGTATTAGTGTTAAGGGCAATGGGCCACCACCACCTTCCAACATGCCTCTTTTCTGTCCATAATTCCATAGGAACATGACTATCTTCCTTTTAGCTCAAAAACCATTGCTTATTATCAGCTGACTTATAGAAGGGGCCAAAGTGGAATTAATGCATTGAAAAAAGTGAGAGAACTTTTAGAGGAGAAAACCAAATGATCCCATAATATTTTCATGATCAAATTAAATGAGCATAATTCTACATGCACATATGCACAGCAAGGCAATATTATAATCAAGAACTTTAATTATTGTATTGTTTCAAATTTATGCATATAGCACTTACTGAAGGCAAGTCGCTAGTGTGATATTTGAATTTGCATATTGACCATTTTCATACATTAATTTTTAGTAGGAAGGAACTGAATTATTAGGGAAAATCCTGGGGTGATTTAGAAAAAATATTGTGCTTCTGCTCATTTTTGAACATCAGGGGAACTTAGCAACATTATCTTTTTTTTTCCCCCATAGTTTTCTGTGATGGATTTTCAACAAGATGACATCCAAGTGAAAGCCAAAATTAAATGGGAAGGAAAGAATGTTAAGTGGTAAAATCCTAAATAACTTATTAGACTACTTAAATGGAGGGAATTTATTTTTGCTGCTGTTAGGAACTCTATATTCAAGCTTATCTTTAACAATACTAATTGATGAAAAAAATGGCTATAGTAATATAGTTACCACACAATATCCTTAAGCAAGTCATTTAAGGGAATTCGCAGGTACTTTCCATTGATTGACTTTGGTGTTGCTGAAAATCAAGTCTTGTCTTCTTCTTTTCTCACTTCATTTTCAACCAGATCTCTTGCTTGTTCCAATCATACCTTCAGAGTGCACTTAAAAGACCTACTCAATTCTTCAAAGACAATTAGTCTGTGCTTATTCCTAGTTTAACCATTTAGCAGGTTTTCAGCTTGATCACTATACCCTTTAGTCCAGTGTATGACTAATGTTTCATAATGCTTAGAGGTAGTGCTTTCTGTAAGCACTTCCCTATGTGTTGGCAGGAATATGCGTACACTATCACAAAATGATGATTAATTACCCTGCTTCCTACAGAAGGGTGAGTTAGTAAACTGGTCACACAGCATGTGATGTGGCCGTGTTACTTTCATGTCAGGTAACTCAATGATCAAGTGCCATGCATGGCTTTATTCTCCTCCAATTATCTGACTGCATAGGAAAAGCATCCTGGTGTCCATTCAATAAGCTGCTTTTCCCAGGGTCAACAATGTGAATTTCAGTTCATACTATCCAATATGAGACTAATTGCAGGGAAAGCAAAAACTGGAGTTCACTACCCAATGTTTGGCCTACTATATTACTCTCAATATCTGCAAGGTCGGAAGTAGCTGTATGTTAGGCTGAGGTTTTTCCATTTCCGTGGCAGGTGTGGTGGCATGAAAAGGGAGTGTCTGTGTGTGTACCTGATGAATGAAACAATTCACAGAGAGCTCATAAGAGTTCCTTTGTCACATGGTGCCAGGGTCTCATTGTGCCACCGTTTGCCATGGCACACCATGGCAAAGACTAAGACTAGAAAGGTCAGCTGAAGGAAGAAGAAGGAATACATAGAAGGTTAACCAAACACTTTTGTACTGCAGGTACAAAGCAAGGTTTGGACAAAGGTTCCCCAGGGTTTCTTATTTGCCTTTCATGCCGACTCAGTCCCTGTGGTCGTGTAAACAAAAGAAGCAATTGTACAGCTGGGTCAGTAGAGTAATGTAGAATGGAATGGACCTTACAGTGCTGGTTTGATGTGTGTGGGTGGTTCTGTGTCAGCCAGAGAGCCACCAGCCTTTGGTAGCCTGGTGTTTATGCTCAGAGGCGTTGATTAAAATCCTATTTATTGCCTTGGCCACTAAATTGATAGGAGGTACTTAGGGATTTCCACAGCCAGGTCTTTTGGATAGGATATTTTAGCTTTAATTTTAGGGAATGATAAAAAGATGCACCTACCTGCATGCAATAAACAAGGCCCATCATATTCCAAATATGCATCGAGGAAGGCCTCCTCCTTCCTTCTAACTGATTTTGTTTTGCCATCCAAAAGAAGCCATCTGCAGCAAGGGACCTTCACAGACTTTCAACATTTTGAAGATTAAACTGGACCCCCCTCAGAAGTGATATATGTTAGACACCATGGAGACATTTAAATTTATGACATTGGGATGGATTAAAGGCTTTATTTACTCTTCTCACTGTCAAAAGCTTAGCCTTACCAACTCTATGTGGCAACTTCATGAACTTGGAGACTTCTTCTCTTCAAATCAGATCTTAAGTGACACGCCTGGTTATCTTGTTTCCCAGCAATTTAACCTTAGGTAATGATGTTGCTTACTCTGACTTAAAAGAAAACTTCTGGCCTCGTCGTTTTAAAATTAGACGAATCTTCCTGTCCCAGTGAGAGGATAAATGTGAAAAATTACCCCCTCCATTTCAAAGTCCAGTAGATTCAGGATTTGATTGAAAAAGTAATGATGATAATACTGTTAGCCAACCTTTATCGTGGAATTACTGTCTTCCAGACACTTTGCAAGTGGTTTGTGACTGGCTGCTAACCAAGAGGTTGGCAGTTCGAGCCTACCCAGTGGTGTCATCGAAGAAATGCGTGGTGAGCTGCTTCTGTAAAAATTACGAAGCAGCTCTACTCTGTAACACAACTCGATGACAATGGGTTTTTAGGTACTTAGCTTGGTTCTCTAAATGAATTTTCCGAATTAATCTCCCTAACCAGAGAATGAAGTAGGTATGCAACTATCAGAGGATGAAGTGGAGGTTGAGAGAAGTTAAGTAGTTGTCCAGATTTGGGCAAAGTCCAGTTGACTACAAAACTTTTTTTTTTTTTTAATCTTATGCTTTCAAGAATAAAATATTAATGCTCCAAAGCAACATTTTTCCATTGGAGATAATTGATTATTGAAAAGTTTGTATAGTTGTATTGTTACCATCCAGTTGAAGCTTCCTGATATTAGTCAGTGCTCTCAGAGAAATAGAACCAATAAGATATATGTATATAGAAAGAGTTATTTTAAGGAATTAGCTCATGGGAATGTGGGAGCTGGCAAGTCCAAAATCCATAGAGTAGTTGACAGGCTAGAAACTCTGGCAAGTTTTGCCTGAAATCAGTGGTCCAGGCAACACGCTGGAATTTCTAGCAGGATATATTTACTACAGTCTTGAGGCAGAATCCGCCTTCCTCGGGAAAACTCAGTTTTTTTTCTCTTAAGTCCTTCAACTAGTTGGATAAGGCCTACCACATTATGGAGAGTAGTTTGCTTTACTTATGATCAACTGATTTAAATGTTAGTCACATGTAAAAACCTTCAGATCAACAGTGTTAGTCACATATAAAAACCTTCAGATCAACAGCTAAACTAGCTTTTGACCAAACAACCGGGCACCATAGCCTAGGCAAGCTGAAACTTGAAATTAACCATCAGAGTCAGACTCTGCATGTACTACATTCATTCATTCCACATTCATTGAACGTCTCCAGTGTGCTAGAAGCCATACTAGGCACCATGAACAGAAGGGGGAATTAGATGTGGATCCTACCCCGACAATCTAGCTGGCAGTATAGTCAGAGAAAAATAAAATGTGTATTTCCTAATAGCAATTGTAGAATGCTCTTGCCAAGTCCGTTAGTGTGAATGTCAGGATATATACTGTTTTCCGGAAAATATATCCCTGTGTAACCAATGGCTATGAAGGTTGAAGCCAGAAATCTTTATACATAATGGACAGGAATCGTGAGGCTATTCCCGTGCTATACAATCTGACTTAAAAGGACTAGTAACCAATATTTTAAAAAGGTAGTTGTATTCCCTGCATTAAAATAGACTCATGTTTCGGTTGATGTACCACTACCGCTTAGGCATTAAATAATAAAAACGATCAACATTTTATACTCTTCGTGGTTTTCCAAGCACTACTAAAAAGTTTCTGGTTTAAGGCTGTACTATGTGACAATCAATGGGCACAAAGCCACCTTTAGTCCGAATGCTTCCTCATTCCTGTGGTTATATTCATTGCTAGGACACAAGAGCGAGCTTGAATATCAGTTGTACAAGATAGATGATTTTCTTACAATTTCTCGGATGTATTTCTCTGACTTTCTTTCTACCATGATAACCTTCCTCCATTTAGGTCTTAGAATTATTGTGGACATCAAGCAGTAGACATTCAAAATCCCAGTTTATGGATGACTTTGGGAATGGGGTTATTGTTCTTGTTGCACCTGACCCCAGTGGTAGGGAGAACGAGGCTCACTCTTTAGCATTGCAATGCCTGGGCGCTGTCTCCAATCCAGTAGCCGTGCTCAATGAGATCCATCAACATTATGAAGGGGAAGAAAGAATAATGTATGTCATGGACTTCGGCCTTTGGAATTCCATGAACTTTAACAAAAATAATCTAGGTATTGTAGTCTTTATGGTGGGAGAAGCATTTTCAAGAGATGATCACTGCAAAACTGGTATTGTCGCAGAATCTTAAAAATATTTTATGTTTTAATTAGAAAACATTTCTAACATACATATAGGTGCCTAAAATAGTAGAACAGAGACCCATATGTTTAATGTCCAGATTTATTAGATGTTAACATTTTACTCTATATGTTTAAGATGGTTCTTAACACAAATCACATATCCATTCCTTTTTTCTCCCTCCCTCCTCAGTATCAACATGTACCCTGTGGTTGGTGTGTATTATCGCCATCCATTTTTTTACACTACATTTCCATATATCTAAAAGTAAGATGCAATATTTTCTTTAAAATTTACATAATGTTTTCCTACTGTATGTATCCTTTTGCAATTTGCCAGTATTCCCTTTTAATGCAAATGCAATTAGAACAATTCAGCCTTGGTGTAAACCAGAAGGAAATCCTTCTTTCCAGGTGTTTGGAGTTGCCTTAACAGCTGCTACAACTGTCCCAGCTAATCAGCCTTCACAGCGTTCCTGACATTCATCTTGGTTTCCTGTTTATCACTTTGGCTTATAGCTAAGAGCACTTATGCAAGAGTTTTAAAAGTCTTCGACCCTTGATCCACACTCTCATCTTGCTTATTGAGTGGTTATAAAGTTGTTCCAAGGGAAGGGGAGGTCATAAAAATCAGAGCCGAAGATGGAAACCCACATCCAGGTAGTTATTTTTTTTTTTTTAGTAAGCAAATGGTTTCTTTGATATTTCTCCTTTGTTAAGACGGAGAACTTTGCTGGACTCTTCGCCTTCCCATTCCCACATACCTATGCACAGCTATGCCCTCTCCAGAGAGGACACTGGGGACCCCCAACCCTGAAGAAATTATGTCTTGTAATAGTAACCAATTAAACTAGTTACTAGCTGGAGATCATGTTTCAGCACTTAGGTTAATTGAACTGTTGCAAACTAAATATGATTCTAAATTGTTTCAGTATTCCAAGGCACTTCATGCGTACAGATAAAAATGAGAAGAAAAAAGTTACCAAATCAGTTAGAAATGTGCAAATCAGGCATACAGCGCTGACATTTAGATCTATGACCTGATAACTCTGCAGTAGGTACCTTGAAAAACTTTGCAGCCTTTTTTTTTTTTTTTCCTGTCTTCTTCTTTTGCTGAGCTCTCCTTTGAAACCCCTGAACCACTACTTGATGTGATATTCAGTAAGTGGAAGTACGGCTGCAATCAGAAAGGGAACTGTCTGCATCAGGGTTTTTCTGCCAATTTGCCCAGAAAATAATCTCTTCGTGATTCATTTCACCGGCCAAGTAAGAAAGGGATTGTTGAAAGGAGCCGAGACTTAATGGCGAAAATGCAGTATTTTATTCTGGGGAAATCTGGTTAGAATTTGGTTTGTGGTTTTCTGTTTGGAGGGCATGGTTCTCCTTGGGGTGATGACCTTTGTGTATCTAGGGCCAGTGTAATCAGATAATTAATGGATGTCTCAATTCAAGAAGGGATTGGACCTAAAGAAAATTTGCAGGAAGAAGATGTTACTTCCCCATGTGCTCTTTCCATTCTTCTTCATGAGGCCCTGTTATCCAACAAATATAATCACATTTCATTTCCATAGATTTATATTACTGTGCATTTTCTAACTCTCTACGTAGATCAGGCCAAAGGCTTGCATCGAATGAGTTGTCTGAGGGGCTCCAGTGGGCTGTGAATCTCTTGAGAGCTTTAATAAGTCATCTTGAGTACCAAATCACATAAGAGTCCATGGAAATCCTCAGAGCCCTCCAAGATAAACCCTTTCCGTGAAGGGAAATCTAATAATAATAAGAAGAAAAGAAATACCATATCGGTTGATTTCATTGACTCTGTTTGAGAATATTAAAAAAATAAATAAACTCAAAGAATTATAGAACTAGTATTGGGATGACGATCTTGTTGTTGTAGTTAGGTGACATTGTGTCGATTCCAACTCACAGTGACCTTATGTAAAACAGAATGAAACATTTCCCAGTCCTGCACCATGCCACAATTGTTGGTATGTTTGAGCCCATTATTTCAGCCACTGTGTCAATCCACCTCCTTGAGAATCTTCATCTTTTTCAGTGATCCTCTACTTTGCCAAGCATGATGTCCTTTTCCAGGCACTAGTCCCTCCTGATGACATGTCCGAAGTATGTGAGATGAAGTCTCGCCATCCTCACTTCTAAGGAGCATTAGGGCTGTACTTCTTCCAAGACAGATTTGTTGGATCTTGTGGCAGTCTCTGGTATATTCAATATTCTTCAGCAACACTGTCATAGATTGAATTGTGTCCCCCCAAAATGTGTCAACTTGGCTAGGCCATGATTCTCAGTATTGTGTGATTGTCCGCCATTTAGTCATCTGATGTGATTTTCCTGTGTGTTGTAAATCCTACTTCTATGAAGTTAATGAGGCAGGATTAGAGGCAGTTATGTTAATGAGGTAGGATTTAATCCACCAGAGTTAGGTTTATCTTTAGTCAATCTCATTTGAGATATAAAAGAGAGAAGTGAGCAGAGAGACAGGGGGGCCTCATGCCACCAAGAAGGAAGAACCAGGAAGGAAGCATGTCCTGTAGCCCCAAAGACCCAAGTTCCCTGCACTGAGAAGCTCTTAGTCCAGGGGAAGATTGATGACAAGGATCTTCCTCCAGAGCCAAGAGAGAAAGAAAGCCTTCCCCTGGAGTTGACACCCTGAATTTGGACTTCTAGCCTCTTAGACTGTGAGAGAATAAATTTCTTTTTGTTAAAGCCATCCACTTGTGGTATTTCTGTTACAGCAGCACTAGATAACTAAGACAAACACAGTCATTTAAATGCATCAATTCTTCAGTCTTCCTTATTCATTGTCTAGTTTTTTGCATTCATGTGAGGTGATCGAAAATACCGTGGCTTGGGTCAGATGCACCATAGTCCTCAAGGTGACATCTTTGATTTTTAACACTTTAAAGAGGTCTTGTTGGTGGTGTTAGGTGCCATTGAGTCAGTTGCGACTCATTGTGACCCTATGTACCACAGAACGAAACACTGCCCCGCCATCCTCACAATTGTTATGCTTGAGCCCAGTGTTGCAGCCACTGTGTCAATCCCGATGCTTGAGGGTTTTCCTCTTTTTCTCCGATCCTATACTTTTCCAAGCATGATGTCCAAAGTATGCAAGATGTAGTCTCACCATCCTTGCTTCTAAGGAGCATTTTGGTTATACTTCTTACAAGACAGACTTGTTCATTCTTTTGGCAGTCCATGGTATATTCAATATTCTTCATCAACACCACAATTCAAAGGCATCACTTCTTCTACCATCTTCCTTATTCATCGTCCAGCTTTCACATGACTATGAGGTGACTGAAAACACCATGGCTTGGGCAGGTGCACCTTAGTCTTCAAGGTGACATCTTTGTTTTTGAACACTTTAAAGAGATCTTTTGCAGCAGATTTGCCCAATGCAATGCTTTATTTGATTTCTTGACTGCTGCTTCCATGGGTATTGATTGTGGATCCAAATAAAATGAAATCCTTGACAACTCCAGTCTTTTCTTCATTTATCATAATGTTGCTTATTGGTCCAGTTGTGAGGATTTTTGTTTTTGAGGTGTAATCCATACTGAAGGCTATGGTCTTTGATCTCCATCAGTAAGTGCTTCAAGTCCTCTTTACTTTCAGCAAGCAAGGTTATGTCCTCTGCATAACGCAGGTTGTTCATGTTCTTCCTCCAATCCTGATGCCTCATTCTTCCTCATATAGTCCAGCTTCTCAGGTTATTTGCTTAGACTACAGATTGAACAGGTATGTATCCCCTTGTTCTGCTTGAATGACTGCATCTTGGTCTAAGTACAGGTTCCTCGTGAGGACAATTAAGTGTTCTGGAATGCCCATTCTTCACAATGTTATCCATAATTTGTTATGATCCACACAGTTGAATGCCTTTGCA
>NW_004443970.1:11100500-11199142 GCF_000243295.1 Trichechus manatus latirostris
TCCAGTCGGTTGGCCAGATAGCTGTCTTCCAAATTTCTTGGCATAGACAAGTGAGCACTTCCAGTGCTGCATCCATTTGTTGAAACATCTCAATTGGCATTCCGTCAATTCCCGGAGCCTTGTTTTTCGCCAATGCCTTCAGTGCAGCTTGGACTTCTTCCTTCAGTACCGTCGGTTACTGATCATATGTTACCTCCTGAAATATTTGAATATTGACCAATTCTTTTTGGTATAGTGACACTATGTAGTCTTTCTGTCTTATTTTAATGCTTCCCGTGTCGTTTAATATTTTCCCTGTAGAAACCTTCAATATTGCAACTAGAGGCTTGAATTTTTTCTTAAGTTCTTTTAGTTTGAGAAATGCCGAGTGTGTTCTTCCCTTTTGGTTTTCTGTCTCCAGGTCTTTTTGCACGTGTCTTTATAATACTTTACTTTGTCTTCTGGAGCTGCCCTTTGAAATCTTCTGTTCAGCTCTTTTACTTCATTATTTCTTCCTTTCGCTTTAGCTACTCTATGTTTAAGAGCAAGTTTCAGAGTTGCTTCTGACATCCATTTCAGTCTTTTTCTTTCTTTCCTGTCTTTTTAATAACGTCTTGCTTTCTTCACGTATGATATCCTTGATGTCATTCCACAACTCATACGGTTTTCGGTCATTAGCGTTAAACCATCTATTCTTGAGATGGTTTCTAAATTCAGGTGGAACATACTCAAGGTTGTATTTTGGCTCTTGAGGACTTCCTCTAATTTTCTTTAACTTCAAATGGAACTTGTATACGAGTAATTGATGGTCTATTCCACATTCAGTGGCCCCTGACCTTCTTCTGACTGATGATATTGAGCTTTTCCATCACCTCCTTCCACAGACGTAGTCAGTTTGATTCCTGTGTATTCCATCTGGCGAGGTGCACGTGTATAGTCGCCATTTATGTTGGTGAAAAAAGGTATTTGCATGAAGAAGTCATTGGTCTTGCAAAATTCTATCATGTGATCTCTGGCATTGTTTCTATCATCAAGGCCATATTTTCCAACTACCAATCTGTCTTCTTTGTTTCCAACTTTCACATTCCAATCATCAGTAATTATCAATGCATCCTGAAATTGCACGTTCCATCAATTTCAGACTGCAGAAGTTGGTAAAAATTTTCAGTTTCTTCTTCTTTGGCCTTAGTGGTTGGTGCGTAAATTTGAATCCTAGTCATATTAACTGGTCTTCCTTACAGGTGTGTGGATATTATCCTATCACTGACAGCATTGTACTTGAGCATAGATCTTGAAATGTTCTTTTTGATGATGAATGCAATGCTGTTCCTCTCCAAGTTATCATTCCTGGCATAGTAGACCATATGATTGATTTCAAATGGCCAATACAAATCCATTTCAGCTCAGTAATGCCCAGGATATCAATGTTTATGCAGTCCATTTCATTTTTGACAATTTCCAATTTTCCTAGATTCATACTTTGTACATTCCATGTTCCAATTATTAATGGATGTTTGCAGCTGTTTCTTCTTATTTTGAGTTTTGCTGCATCAGCAAATGAAGGTCCCAAATGCTTGACTCCATCCACGTCATTAAGGTTGACTCTACTTTGAGGAGGCAGCTCTTCCCCAATCGTCTTTTGAGTTCCTTCCAACCTGAGGGACTCAACTTCTAGCACTATATTGGACAATGTTCCCCTGCTATTCATAAGGTTTTCACTGGCTGATTCTTTTCAGAGGTAGACCACTAGGTTCTTCTTTCTAGTCTGTCTTAGTCTGGAAGCTCAGCTAAAACCTGTCCACCATAGGTGACCCTACTGGAATTTGAATACCAATGGCATAGCTTCCAGCATCATAGTAACACGCAAGTCCCCACAGTATGACAAACTGTCACTCACATGAGGGTTAAAGAGGTCTTAGAGGACATAGATGGTGAGGCTCAGGGTCACAGGATAAGTTACTTGCTTAAGGTCACACATGTCAGAATCTGGGTTAGAATTCAGTCTTCCATTGTTGTTTCAGTCACACCACAAGCTGCCTGGCATCCTACAATATCAGAACATGAACTAGCAACATATTGGTAAGATCAAACCCATACAGAACAAACTGAGTCCGTAAGGACAGAGATGATATTGACTGACCAGTCAGGCAAGGCTAAGAAGGGAGGCAGAATCAGTCTTATTCTCATTGCCGATTAGGCAGCTACATCCATAGTTTCAGTTGAGATGTCTGAGGCAGGCCCTTTCCTCCAAAGTATCTCCTCTATGACTTATAAATAATACTTGAAATGGAACATTTGGTGATTCATATTTTCTAAATTAAACTGAAAACATTTTGTGGAGAAGATAATAAACTATAGCCATTACCAGCTCTAGTCCATCCTGCTCACATACTTTTAAGATGAAATCTAGCATTTTTAGAGGAAAAGTAAGAGATCTGAATTCCCAAATTCTCACTGCCTGGGGGAAGGCAGAAAGGACAGGGACACTGGGTGCTCATATGAATACACAGAATAGGTCATCAACTTCATTATCATGTTGAAGTTTAAGAGAGCTCCTAGAAGAAGATATAATATTTATTTACCCATTTTTTTTCAGTGTCCAAGAGTTTTCTTTCTCATTTATTCATTCATTCATTTATTTATACAGTAAGTCTCCGGGTTGCATACATTCAACTTGGGGACAACTTGCACTTGCCCTTTAATATTATGTAAATTTTCCCTCACTTTGAGACGATTGAACCAACCCCTACTCACAACAAATTCTTTCTCACAATCACCTTCACTTGCTGTACGTGCAGCTTTTACATGGTTGAAAGGGCTTTGAGCTTTTCTTGCTCTAAAGTAAGGCTAAATAAGAATTGTATGCACCTGTTTCAACTTACCTAGCAATTCGACTTAAAGACACACTCAAGAATGGATCTCATTCATAACCTGGGGACTGCCTGTACATTAAATATTTATCGAATATCCTCTTTGATCACTGTGCTAGACATGTACGGAATGAATTGTAATAGTTCCTGCTCTCAAGAAACTCCTGATCAAGTGTAGAGACATATATTATACCACAAACTTTAAAAAACAACAACAAAAAAAAAAACCCTACTGTGTCTCAGGCGCTGTCTTAGTCACAAAGTGACAAACATGAAAGGCCCTGTCATTAAGGAATTTGCAATCTGTTGGGTGCATACAATGTAATGGACCCTATATCTGAGAAATGTCCCAAGGTTTATGGAAGCAAACCTACTACTCAGGAGGGAGGAAGGACAATGAAGTCTCCTTGGGGTCTTTATTGACTGAGCTGACCCTTGATATGTAGAATTGGGGAGTGGGAGAAGCAGAAGTAATAAAACTGTCTTTTCCCAGATAGCTTCTGAAGTTGAGGGTATCCAAGCATGCTTCAAATATGTGTGCCAATGAACACTTACCATCTTTCAATGACTTAGAGTGCTGCTTTCTCTACAAAAATTTCCTGACACAACTCTCCTCACTCACTCCTTCACGTTTGTGTCTTCTGCACATACGTCTATCACAGCACTCATAATATCATAGTCCAATTTATTAGTTTACATTTGTTTTGCCCTTTTAGTTTGTGAGAATGTTGGCTGACTGACTAGATGGATGGGTAAAAATTGATAGAATTTTCAAATTTAGCTAAATAAATCCCCAAATGCCCTAGCTCTGGAACAATATCATCCTTCTTAAGTGCCTATGAAAATGGCAGTTTATGATTTTTGAGGGGGAGAAAATGATTCCTCAAGTCTTCTCTGAGAAATTGCATATGAGTAATGTTCGTGTGGTGGCATTTTTCCTCTTCTTGGTTCATTCACAAACACAATAGCTTTACTGGGACAGAAATTCCATTTCTTCATTTGAGGATAGTCACACGAATTCGCTGTTCGTAGTCCATACAAAACATTTCCCCAGAGCTCTTGACTTTTCATACACACAGGCTAGCTCTGAGCATGCTGTCTGTTGCTTCTTCCTTCTAGGAATCCTTTGCTTTTCGAAATCTCTTTTCTAGCTACATGATCCCAGTTTTAGATTCCTTGGATTACACATCACCCAGGCCAAACTTTTTGGTTCTCCATACAAGTGGGAACTTGGGTGAAACAAAGGGTTGCTGAGGGCTGGGGCAGAGACCAGCTTTTCAAGGGTTGTCCAATTTTAACGATTCTGGTTATTGTTTTAGTGGTATTTCTTTGTAGGATTAGAGCTTTCCACTGATCCTAGAGACTTAGAGAAGGTTGAACCTTACTGCAAAAAAACTCACCTGAGCTCAAATAGATGCAACCCTAGGAGATTTGCTCATGCCTTCCAAATATCTGTCGAAAAATGTCTTATTTCTGCTATTTCTATGGCCAAATGAATTGTCATATCCATGTGCATCCCTTACCTAGCAGTCTGTTTATCAAGAAAAAAAAAGACTGCTGTCTCCCAATTTCTGCTTTCCAGTTGACTGATATTAATTAGTTTGCAGCAGGCACAGTTTATCTCCAGTTGAAACCAAAGCAGATGAAAATGCCGCTGTGCAGTAAGATTTCTTTTCTTGAAACGATGAATGGGATGAAGATACTTATCTGGGAGAGCAGGTTTCAGGTGGAGCTTCCATCAGCAGTACTTTGAAATGCATTGTTAGACTATGGCTGATCTGGGTAAAGAATAAAACCAGTATGTCATATTGTGACTACATTAACTCATTTCCAACACAAGAGAATGAGCCTCCTCCACAATGATAGACTTGCTCTGTAAGTAGAAAGCACCCACTTCTTTAATAACTCTGGAGCTATTTTCAGTGATTGTCCTTTCTTGAAAATTTTTGCTAATTTTTCCCAAAGCTCTGGCTCCACTGTAGAATTTGTATCAGTCTCCAAAATTAATACAAAGTGTACAGAGAACTATTAACATTTTTATTATCGTTAAGATTATCCCCTTGAAATGGCTCTTTCAGGATAGTAAGCATATGAGTTAGTACTGAACTCCCATGAAGTTAAAGTTGAAAAACTGAGAGATAATTAGGACAATCCTAGCTATGCGACACTAGGAAACTTATTCCTTTACATCTCTGAGCCTCAGTTTCCACAAATTAAAAAGGGAAAATAAAACTTTTTTTTTTTTTTTTTTTTTTTGTGTGTGTGTGTGTGTGTGTGGGATTGTTATAGTTTCATGGCCTGGTGTCTGTAAAAGAACTTGGCAAACATTCACACTCCCTTTTTTTCTTAGTAGTTGAGATGGACAATTGAAACGTCTTTGAAAAAGTAAAAACTGAAGTGAAATCTAAGGTCAAAAGGATACACTTAAAAACACAAAATACTTTTTTTTTTTTTTTTAGTTCCCATAGACTATTCTAGACAGTAAGGGTGAGGAAGCAAAAACAAACAAACAGAACAAAACCTTGTGCTCCATTGGAACCAGGAGCTCTGGGTTCTAGTTCTGCTTTTAAGACTGACCAACTGTATTTTCCAACTTGCCTGAACACTTTGGCACCATTTTCACATGTCTAAAGTAAAGGGGGAGCCCTGGTGGCACAGTGGTTAAGTGCTCAGCTAACTGAAAGGTCAGAGGTTCAAACTCATCAGCCACTCTGTGGGAGAAAGTTGAGTAAGAATGGCTTGATGGCAATGGTTTTGGGTGTTTAAAAGCAAAGGGGGAAGATAGCTTCCTATTCTAACATGCTATCAAAATAGAAAGAAAAAAAAAGATTTAGTGCATTCATCTCTGACCTTTCTCTTTCCACTCTAACCACCACCCCCCGCAAAAGAAAACAACCAGAGAAACCGGTTGCTTGTTGCTATTAAGCTGATTCGGACTCATGGCAACCTCATATACTGCAGAGTAGAACCGTGCTCCATAGGGTTTTCATGGCTGTGACTTTTCAGAAGTAAAACATCAGGGCTTTCTTAAGAGGTGCCTCTGGGTGGGTTTGAACTACCACCTTTTCAGTTAGTAGTCTAGCACTTAACTGTATGTGCCACTCAGCTTTCAGTGTTCCTTCATTGTTTTTTTTTCCTATACTTGTCTCTTTCTTTCATGTGGATATTCTCTTGGCTTTTTTCCTTATTTATCTTTCTCTTCTTTATGCACGTTCTCCTTGAGATGTATTGTTGACTTCAAAATTATTGAATTCCGTAAGAACATAAGCTGATGACTTCTAAATCTTTTTCTCCAACCTAAATCACTCCCTCAAGCTTCAAACTCATAGTCACCTAACTAGCGAATATCTTCTTTTGAGTTTCCCCTAGAAATTAAAGCATATGTCTCAAACTGAACACATTTCACTTCCTAAAAATCTACTCTTTTTATATTCCCTCTTTCAGAGATAGTTAGCATCTCAAAGTGCCCTGGCTGAAAACTTAGGAGTCATAATACAGCCCTGGTGGTGCAATGGTGAAGCTAACCAAAAGGTTAGTGGTTGGAACCCACCAACTGCTCCGTGAGAGAAAGATGTGGCAATTGCTTATAGTCTTGGTGACCCTATGAGGCCATTCTACTCTGTCATATAGGGTCACTATGAGTAAGAATTGACCCAATGGCACACAACAACAACATTCACCACCACATCTAATTGATCACCACGTCTTGTTTATTCTACTTTTCTCAAATCTCTCAAATTGATTCCCTCCGTCTTCATTATTCCAGTTATAAACAAATTCCAATATGTCTTCCACCTATCGATCAAAATATTGCTTCTAAAAGACTAATCGTCATATGCTGCCCTTAAAGCCTGTCAATGGTTTCACATAACTTCCTGGAACCAAACCCAAAATCCTTAGCATGGAGTATAAATTAATATATGAATGATCTCCATTTCCTGGTCCCCTGCCTCCAACATTATTTTTCACAATGTTGTCAGCCATATTGTTCCCCTGTACTCCAGCTTCACTCTTACTCCACATTTATAGCTTCTGGAATAGACCCTACACTACTAGGTTTCCAGAACTTTGCAAAAACTGTTTCCTTTGCTTGGAATACCCTCTATCTCCTATCAGAGAGATTAAGCATCTGTTTCTCATAGTGGTTAAGAGCCCATGCTTTGGGTTAAGATATACCTGAGATCAAATCCCAGATCTAGCAGTTATAAGCTAGGAGGATCAGCAGGTTACTTACATTCTCTAAATTTCAGCTGTATCATCTTTAAAATGAAATAGCAATATCTGATACATACTGTTGTTCTAAAGGTTAAATATAATACATTTAGTAAGGTACCTGGCACATCAGAGCACTCAATAATGTTAACTCATATTTGTCCTTTTCCATTAGATGCTACACTCCTCTCATTCCCTATCCACACCGCCCCATTTCCTAATCTAGAATTTAAGGTCCATGATGTCAGGGGCAGAGACTATTTTTTTCACATTATTTATTTAGTCCTTGTTGCCATGTCTGACCCATAGCAGCCCACCATAAAATTTTTGTCATTTCCATCAGGATGCAAATTGGATACTGCCCCTTTTTTTAAGAAGATTTTTTAAAACAAAAACACAGTCTTCTGTCAGCCAATGAAAATGAGGGAAACCCTCCAGGAGATGGATTAACACAATAGCCGCAACAATGGACTCAAAAATTCCAACGATCATGAAGATGGCGCAGGACAGGACAACATTTTGTTCTGTCATACATAAGGTTGCCATGAGTTGAAGCCAGATAGATGGCAACTAACAAAAACAATCTTCCTTCAACATGGGTTGAATACTTCTCTTAAGTTATAAGCTCTGCTTATACTCTGTTGGAATGGTTTCTCTTGCTTCTCTAGACTCTTGACTTTCTAGAAGACATAGACTGTGCAGTTTATATCTTTGAATTCCTCAAAGTTTTGCCCAGTCCATACAGTGATGCTCAAGAAAAGTCTGTAGAATGAATAAATGAGTGATGAATGAATGGATTTTCTCTCTGTCTTTTCCTCTGACAATGCTCCATTTATATGCTGTCTATAGGAATGAGGCAGAGAATATAGAAACCAGTGGATGACAGGCAGGTTAGAGCACTCCTTTACTCCAAGGCAGAAATCAGAGACAGCACACTGGGGCTCTGCTGAAATAATCATATTGATAGTTACACTTGGGGGAGAGAAGTATCTTGGATCATAGGAGATTTAGACAAGCTTTTCTGTGAGCAACAGCATGAGAACAGCACAGGCAAGCTCTTGGAGGACTTTACACATTTCTCTAAAGAGGGCCTGAAAAGTCGGTACATAGGGAAGTGTACACCCTGTGACCTTGCCAGTAGGAGTGTAAATAGAGTTTGTGAGGATGGTGCATTTCCAAACACACAGGTGAGAGTGACTGAGAGATGGTCTGAAATAGAGGAGAAAGATTTCACTCTGTTCTCTGGGCCATGGCCTCTAAACCACCTTGTAGGCAAGGCAGAAAGCCCAGCTGACCCTGATATGCATCAAAATGAAAGGCTTTGCGTGCAAATCAGGGAAAAATACTGTCAGCACCTACAGGACTGGTGCCAGGGAGTTAACATTTGGAAACCTCACTTCGGTGCCAGGTTGTTGCTTGAAAAGGAGCAGATCATGGAGCTAATGCCAGTGAGGTTCAGAGTGGGAGAAGTGAGGACAAGGCCTCCAGGAATTAACTATTCAAGAAGGTTCAAGAAACCTGATTGCTCTTTTCTTGTCAAAAGGAAAAAAAAAAGAGAGAGAGAGAGGGAGAGACAAAAAAAAAAAAAAAAAGGACATTCAATGAAGCGCTCGTGGAAGCAGACTGCTCAGGGTTTTCAGGGGAATTGGGAGGGCAGATGCTACAAGGTTATTGGAGTCAGTGTCAAATGAACAAAGTGGCAGTGACATGAGCTAAGAAATGACTAAGCACTTGAGGCCTCAAGTAGCTAATAGATCCAAATGCCAAGTGAAGCAGTTGTCTCAACTCATTTGAATACTTCAGAAGAGGGGATGAAAAAATAGTTGGAGAGATGGAACCTCTTCTCTTCTGGTATATCCCCAGATTATAAAATAATGTTACCTCACTCTGTTACTTTGTGATTGTGAGTGATCGATTCTCCCTTTTAGTCATGTTCTCTGGAGTTTTAGAACAGATATTTTAGAACCAGTGCAGGCCAAGTTCCCATTTGATATGAACCTTTTATTCTTAAGAGGAGAGTCCCTCTGTGGTATAAATCGTTAGCATGCTCAGCTGCTAACTGAAAGGTTGGAGGTTCCAGTCCACCCACAGGTGCCTCAAAAGAAAGGCCTGAGGATGTACTTCTGGAAAAAAGAAAAAAGCCATTGAAAACCCTATGGAGCACAGTTCCACTCCAACACGCATGGGATCGCTATGAGTCAGAGTCAAGTTGACTGCCACTGGTGGAGGTGAGGTTTTTAAGAGGCAGCTCCTATCTGTAATACAGAGTTCTGCTCATTCCTGGGAAGGGCTGCTCAGAGTTTTAAGATAAAAGGCATGATTTGTCATTCAAGTAGGTAAGTCTGTACTTTATACAGGACTTCCTTCAACTTTCTCCCATTTTATTTCTCCTTTTCTAATCAGTGTTTCTGCATCTTTGGGGAGCCTGAAGAATTTGAAGGATATGGTGAAGTGAGGGCAGAAAAGTTAGAGAAAGCAGATATCTTAGACATGAATTTTTTTTTCTCTTGGCGAGTGCTTGTGTATGAAGAATTGAGTAAATGCTTGGCACATGGTAGATGCTTGATAGGAGTTCCTGGATGGCACAAACAGCTAAGTGCTTGCCTGCTAACTGAAAGGTTGGCAGTTCGAGTATACACAGAGGTTCCCTGGAAGAAAGTCCTGGCAAGCTGCTTCTGAAAACCAGCCCTTGAAAACCCTGTGGAGCACAGTTCTATTCTGACACACATGGGGCCGCCATGAATTGAAGTGGACTTCACAGAAATTATTTTTTATTTGTTTGTTTATTTAGATGTTTGATAAATACTCCTTATCACTGCTTCTCCCTCTCCTTTTTTAGTTTCCTCTTTCCCTAGCTCCTCTTCTTTTTTTTTATCATTTATTAAGAAAGATATTCTTTGAAAAGAAATATTGTTAATGATAATAGCTACCATTTACTGAATGCCTCCTCTGCACCAGGTCCTACACTGGCATTTTTGTGATCTCAATTATGCCTCACTGCAACATGAATGGAAGGGATTACTATACCCATTTTACAGATGAAGAAATCAAGCTAACTTAAAGTGAGTCGCTTGCCACTCTAGCTAAAAAGTGATGGAACTGGAACTGCAGTCCAGGTTTCCCTGACTCCATAACCAGGATTTTTATGACGGTACATTTCTATTATGGAACCTGCAAACATGTCATCCATTAGGCACTGAGGCTGGTTAAGGTGGTGAATTGGATCTCAGGTTGTTGTTGTTAGCTGCTACTGAGTCAACTCTGACTCACGGTGACCTTATGTACAAAAGAATAAAACTTTGCCTGGTCCTGCATCATCCTCACAATCACTGGCATGCTCAAGTCCATTCTTGAAGCTATTGTGCCAATCCATCTCACTGAGGGTCTCCCATGCCTTTGCTGGCCCTCTACTTTCCCAAACATGATGTCCTCCTCTAGTGATTGATCCCCCCAATGAGGTGTCCAAAGCAAGCAAGTCGGACAATGTTCTGCTGTGATCCATAGGGTGTATGTTGGCTAATTTTCAGAAGTAGATTACCAGGCCTTTCTTCCTAGTCTGTCTTAGTCTGGAAGCTCTGCTGAAACTCGTCTACTATGGGTGACCCTGCTGGTATTTGAAATATCCATGTTGTAGCTTCCAGCATCATAGTAACATGAAAGCCATTACAGCATGACAAACTGACAGATGGGATTTCAGGTGGCCTTCCCTTATTCTCCTTTCCACTCCTCTTCACACAGCACCCCATCATGCTATCCTTTTGGTCCACTGGGGCTCACTCACCCCATATCTCTGTCCTTTAGGAGGCCAAGGACGCAGCTAATCAAATAAACCTATCTTGGCTAGTAGGTCTTAATTCCAAAGTCGGTGTGCCCTTCCTTAGGTACTGAATGGGGGGTCAAAGATGGGAATTTCAATTGGTAAAACATTGCTGGGAGGGAGGAATATTTGGAATAGCCAAACTTGATTGCCTCTCAAATCTCACTGAGTAGCAACCACCCCCTCTGTCTACGTGTTGGCAGTTCCTTTTTTACAAAAGCCCCACTTTTCAATATTGAGAACTGAGAAGTCCCTGGTGATGCAAATGGTTAACCCACTTGTTGCTAACCAAAAGGTCAGCAGTTTGTGTCCAGCCAGAGGCACCTTGGAAAAATGCCCTGGCAATATACTTCGGAAAAATCAGCCACTGAAAAATCAGAGCACAGTTCTAGTCTGAGACACAGGAGTCTACATGAGTTGTCATCAACTTGACAAAAACTGATTTTTTTTGGGGGGGCTGCATTGACACCTGCTCCTCCAATTTTCTAAATGATGAGTTCCAGTTACAAATGACTTTCTCTGATGTAATAAGTATTTCCTGAGCACCTACTATGTGCTAGGCACTATTCTAGGTAGGGAATTCAGTGGGGAACAATTCAGGCAAGGCTGCTGCTCCTGGGGAGGGTCTATGCTACCAGACATTTTTTCCTCTATCTTCCTTTCTCATTGGACATCTCTATAGCATGTTGACCACCCTTGAAAAGATCAAGTGTGTGGCCAGGGAGAAAAAGATTAAAATATATAAAGCAATATTAGTTTGAAATTGCTCATTTAGAATTTCTAGTTTCAATCAATGACAATTTTAAGATACTAAATAAATTCTAGAGTAACTTGTCAGAAAAAAAGAAAAAAAACAGAAAGAAAGAAAAAGGTGCCATTACTGATGTTTTCCAAGGATTTTCTAACAATATCAGGGTCAGTGATGAGAAATAAGCTGGAAGATGAATAGGATGTCAGGATGCAATTGAGTTCCAAGGACTTACCGTAAGTTCCTCAGTAAACGCAGCTTGTGCCACTTTGTTCTGAGATGGTAGGGCGGCCATTTGGTGACAGTGGCTCAGGGAACAGCTACTGATTTCCCACCACACACACAAAGTAGGGGTGGGTCCTCCTTGTACTTAACTCATGGGTAAGAATTTCTTGGCACTCTCCTCTGAGTTAAGGGTGAGAAGGAGGCAGCTGGGTAAACCCTCTCTACCTCTCTGATTCTGCACTGATTTCTGTTTTGTCAAGAAGCCTAGATGGATTCTTCATAGGGCCCAACTGGAAACAAATCCTGGCTCCATCAGTTACCACCTGCATGACAGTAGGCATGTGTGTAACTCCTCTAAGCCTCAGTGGATTCATCTGTAAAATAGGAATAACATTAATGGTGACTAATAATAATAGTAGATACTGATAAGGTGATTGTTTCTCTGTCAGGCACTACCTTGTCTGAGATTCATCATCTCATCGGATGCTCACATCATCCCCATGAGGTAAGTGTGATTACACCCATCAGTAGCTATTGTTATCTATAATCATAGTCACCATTCAGAGACCCCATGTGTGTCAGAGTAGAATTGTGCTCCATAGAACTTTCAATGACTGATTTTTTGGAAGTAGATCACCCAGCCTTTCTTCTGCGATACCTCTGGGTAGACACGAACTGCCACCCTTTTGGTTAGCAGCAGTACACACTCTCTGTGCACCACCCCGGGACTCCTCAGAGATTTCTAGAAGTGGCATTATTTTTTTTTTTATCTTCTTGGTTACGTTTTTTAAAGTGCAAATGACTGTGCAGCTTCTAGAATAACGATCTCTGTGAGGAAGGAGATTTCATTACTAAATATATGCCACACTTTGGAAGAGATTTTGCATTGAACTAGACAGTGCTGCCTCTAACGCCCACTGAATCCTCTGTGGAATAGTAAGACATTAATCAAGTGTGTAAAAGTTGACACAATAGCTGCAACAAGGGACTCAAATATACCAATCATCATGAAGATGGTGCCGAACTGGGCAACATTTTGTTCTGTGATACATAAGGTCACCATGAGTCGAAGCTAACTTGATAGCAACTATTGCTTACGTGCAATAGAAATTCCTTGTCAAATTGAAAGTGTGTGTGTTTCCATATGATTCAACTGGCAGCCTTGAGGGTGAAGCAGGAAATCACAGTGTCCCCACCTGTGACCCTGATTCTGTAGCCTGCTCTATGCTTTGGTCTGGGAATTCCCAACCTGCAAACTCCAGGGGCTGCATGAGTTTCATCTTATGTAGGGCCCTGCTGGCATCATCCCATCCCAGGGCCCAGTCCTGCAGCAAGCACATCCTTCTTCTTGAGGAAAGAAGGAAGAAATTCTTTAGATGTGCCCCAACACAACTGCTATCTCTTCTCTCCATCCCTGCTGGCCTCTGGTCTTTTATCTGTTCCACTCCTGTAATGGGATCTGTGATAAAAGAAAAATCAATTCTCTAGTTAAGGTCATCCACTAAAATTTGCTTGTAGGTTGCCACATTTCTTCCAGGTTACATTCAGTAAAGTCTCCTAATGGCCTTCGTCATGACTTCTTTTCACACCGCCCCTTAGCAGTCTCTTTTTGTACTCATTTTAAAACCTCCTTGTTGTGCAATAATTTAGTCTTTTAGCTTTTTCTGGATCATTTGAGGGGGTGAATTGGGCTGGGAGGGTGACAATGAGAACTCAAAAATCAGAGTCCAGGGCGTTTAGCCACATTCGCTGTTGTTGTTAGTTGTCCTGGAGTCAGTTCTGACTCAGGGCGACTTCATGTGTGCAGAGTAGAACTGCTTCATAGGGTGTTCATCACTGTGACATTTTCAGAAGCAGATCACCAGGCCTTTCTTTCAAGGTGCCTCTGGTAGGTTCGAACTGGCAACCTTTTGTCTAGTGGTCGAGCGCTTAACGGTTTGTGCCACCCGTGACCCCCTTAACCACATCTAGTTATTCCATTTAGTGTTTATAGCAAGTCATTTTAGTAGCAAAGGTGAATTCAGATGAAACTGACTAACAAAGGCTTGAGATAGCTACTCCCTGGTCCCTGAATGTTCATGCCACATCTTTGGAATCATTCATTCATTTATAATAGGTCATGAGTGAGAAACACCTTATGAGTCCCTGTCATATGCTAGGTAATGTGGATGCAGAGAAGAAAGAGTCTCTGATTGTTGTGGGGAAGACAGACAAGTAATCTGGTGAGGACAGTAGTGTAAAGCAATGAATCATAGATAGAGTCCTTCCTTGTTTTTCAAATTGCAGGAGAAGTGCCTACCCTCCTTCACAGGGACAGGGAGCATCAGAGGAATCTTTTCTCCACACTGTTGCAGTGGTATCGAGACTTGAAAGTCAAGGATGAGTTAATTAGGGGAATTAGAGGAGGAAGACAGTGTACTTGAGCATCAAACACACCTGTGCTAAAAGTCCATATCTACCATGTATTAGCAGTGTCACCTTGGACAAATCATCTGTATTCTCAAAATGCAGTTTCCTGAGCCCTAAAATGGCTATAACCTTCTTTACATGGTTTTAGTGAAAAAAAAAAAAAGAATATATGTAAGAGCCTGAACTCAAGTCAAATACTGAATTGATACTCAGTGAATGGATACTGTATTATGTATGATAATTGTTTGTTATATTTTATAATTTGTTCAAGTATCAACTCAATAATAATTAGAGCTAGAGCATGATCATTGAGGAACTAAAATAATTTCAGGGTGACTGAATTTACAATGGATATAGCAGAGAGTGGAGCCTGGGTGGCACAAGTGGTTTGTGATTAGCTGCTAACCTAAAGGTTGGTGGTTGCCATGGAAGAAAGGCCTGGTGACCTGTTTCCATAAAGATTACAGCCAAGAAAACCCTATGAAGCAGTTCTACTCTGTAAAACATGGGGTAACCATGAGTCTGGGGGCCCACTAGATGGCAGCTAACAACAACAACATAGTGGAGAGGGGAGAGTAGCCTGAGGAGGTGACACCTATGAATGATTAAGCAGGAGACAGTTCATTAAGGCCTTGTACCCCACACTCCCACCACCCATCTTTCAGTTTATTGTACTGTGATGGCTTATGTTTTTCTGTGATACTGGAAGCTATGCCACTGGTATTTCAAAGACCAGCAGGGCCAATCATGGTGGACAATTTTCAGCAGACCTTCCAGACTAAGATAGACTAGGGAGAAAGGCTTAGAGTTCTAGTTCTGAAAATCAGCCAATGAAAACCTTGTGGATCACAACAGAACATTGTCCAACTTGCTTGCTTTGGACACCTCATCAGGAAGGATCAATCACTAGAGGAGGACATCATGTTTGGTGAAGCAGAGTACCAGTGAGGGTGAGGGAGACCCTCAGTGAGATGGACTGGCACAGTGGCCACAGTGATGGACTCAAACATGCCAATGATTGTGAGGACAATGGAGGACTGGGCAGCAATTTGTTTTCTTGTATATGGAGTTGCCATGAGTCAGAGTGACTTGATGGCAACTAACAAGATAACAACAACCCCCTCTGCCCCGCCCCCCAGAAGTAGAGATTATTTTTCTGAAGAAGATAGGAGCTATTAAATATTAACCACTTTTTTAGGGAAGGAAGTATCTGGAAGCAAATAGATATCCTGATGATGTGGTCCTTCTTGTTGTCAGTTGTCTGATCCCAGCTCTCTAAGCCTTGGTTCATTTACCACCTAGCCATGGAGAGCAAAAACCCAGACGTCACTTTGCTTCTGAAGAATTCTCAGCAATTTTTCAGAGAGTAAAAGATTCTCTGTGAAATTCTTTAATATTTCTCCCCTTACTCTGAAATGCCCTGAATTTCAAGCAGCTATAATGTTGCTGACTCATTTCTACTTTCGTAAGGATCTGGGTTGAGTTGTCATTTGTTATAAATCTCTAGTTTACGGAATCTTTCCTATTGCTGTGAGGTAGATCTGGAAGTGTGTCAAAGGATTTCAAGGTGGACTAAACAGAAGTTGAACTTAAAAAGTGTGCCATACTTTTGCTCACTTTTTTCTTTCAGCAAAAAGAGACCTTTAACATTTTTACAGAGAATCATTATGTAATTTTTGAATTTAAGAAAGAAATGTCAAGAAGCTGACTTCCAAGATATTGTCTATGTAAGACTGATTGTATTTCACACAAATTTCTCAGGGCCTCTCCTAATGCTTTGTGGAATCTCTCTACATCATTCATGTCAAAAGTACGTCCAATCTCTGACAGGAGACAAATTTTCTCTTTTTAAGAGTTTGGTGTGACTTTGCCTATCAGGACAAGGCTTCACAGCTTTATATAGCTATCCTGAAGTTCCAGAGACAGTCAAAGATTATCTCCAGAAACAACATTTCCTGTCTTGTTTCTGTTTGTTGTTGTTAGCTGCTGTCAAGTTGGCTCTTGACACACGGCAACCCCGTGCACAGCAGAACAAATGCTGCTTGGTCCTGCACTGTCTCCATAATCTGTTGTGGATCAGACTATTGTGATCCACAGGGCTTTCATTGGCTGATTTTCAGAAGTAAATTTCCCAGAGTTTTTCCCTAGTCCATGCTAGTCTGGAAGCTCCACTGAAATCTGTTCAGCATCTTAACAGCACTCAAGCATCCAATGACAGATGAGTGGTGGCTGCACATGAGGTGCACTGGCTGGGAATCAAACCTGGGACTCCTGCATAGGAGAGAATTCTACCACTGAACCACTAATGCCCTTATGTTTCACTTCTACCCAACCCTTTATAAATAGTACAGTGCATAACGGGCAAGAGCAGAGACTCTGCAACCAGACAATCAGGGCGTATATCGTGGCTCCTCTCTTTACCAGCTGTTTCACTTTGGGCAAGTTATTTAATCCCTTTGTGCCTTAGTTTCCTCAAAATTGTTTTGAGGATTGATTTAATATATATAAAGTGATTCGACTAGAGTCAGGGGTCTAATGAGCCATATGCAAATCTTGGCTATTATTGTTAGGTGACTACCATGTGACCAAGTCACGTGCAGCTGGAAATGTGGAAATGTTTCTATTATCTGGCAGACATAACAACAAAAACCATAACATATTCACTCAACTTAGATTTTCTTTTCTCTAACAATGATTAGGGAGGGAGACATCCAGCAGCTTTAGGAAATTGGGCTCCCAATTCTCTGGGTTAGAAAGGAGATACAAGGATGTGGCAATGCATAGGAAGAGAAAAACAAGATGGGCTGAAGACAAATATGGCATAAGTCACAGTTTGTTCTTTCCCCAAGAATCAGTTCTATTGACAGAGCCTATAGAATAAACTCCATGGGATTTGCAAATGATTTTGCAAGCCAATTTATATCAGGATAACTTTTTCCTATTGAAGATAAACTTGCCTAGGCCTTTGCAGGAGCTGTGTGCTCCTTCTAGAATGCCCAGATGGATAGACTGATGGATGGATAGATGGATCAATGGATGGATGGATGGATGGATGGATGGATGGAATTCCTAGGACAGAAGCCCCTCCCTGAAAGCATGCTCCTTAACCCATTTTTATACTTATTTTTTCACCTTTAAAGAAGGTGTTATATCTGAATGGTTTGGCCCTGATTATTGCTACTAAATTCTTGGAGATTTCCCTACTGCTACACCTTGAAGAAAAAATTCAAGCCTTGAGTTGCAATAGTGAAGAATTCTATGGGCAAAATATTGAATGACACAGGAAGCATCAAATGAAGATGGAAGAATACACAGTCACTGTACCAAAAAGAATTGGTCAATGTTCAATCATTTCAGGAGGTAGCATGTAATCAAGAACTGACGGTACTGAGGGAAGAAGTCTAAGCTACACTGAAAGCACTGGAGAAAAACAAGCCTCCAGGAATTGACGAAATATCAATTGAGATGTTTCAGCAAACAAATGCAGCGCTGGAAGTGCTCACTCACCTATGTCAAAAAATTTGGAAGATAACTACTGGCCAACTCACCGGAAGAGATCTATTGATGCCTCTTCCAAAGAAAGGTGATCCAACCGGTTAAGGAAATTATCAAACAATATAATTAATATCACCTGCAAGTAAAATTTTTCTGAAGATCATTCAAAAGCAGGTGCAGCAGTACATCCACAGGGAATTGCCAGAAATTCAAGACGCATTCAGAAGAAGGCATGGAATGAGGGATATCAATGCTGATGTCAGATGGATCTTGGCTGAAAGTAGAGAACATCAGAAAGATATTTAACCTGTGTTTTATTGACTATGTAAAGGCATGCTGCTGTGTGGATCATAACAAATTATGGGTAACATTTCAAAGAACGGGAATTCCAGAACACTTAATTGTGCGCATGAGGAACCTGTACATAGAACAAGAGCAGTAGTTCCAATAGAATAAAGGGATACTGTGTGGTTTAAAGTCAAGAATGATGTGAGTCAGGGTTGTATCCTTGTACCATACTTATTCAATCTGTATGCTGAGCAAATAATCCAAAAAGCTGGACTATATGAAGAAGAACGGGGCATCGGGATTAGAGAAAGACTCATTAACAACCTGTGATATGCAGATGACATGACCTTACTTGCTGAAAGTGAAGAGTTGAAGCACTTACTGATGAAGATCAAAGACCATAGTTTTCAATATGGATTACACCTAAACATAAAGAAAACAAAAATCCTCACAACTGAACCAATAACCAACATCACGATAAACAGAGAAAAAATATTGAAATTGTCAAGGATTTCATTTTACTTGGATCCACAATCAATGGCCATGGAAGCAGCAGTCAAGAAATCAAATGACTCATTGCATTGGGCAAATCTGATGCAAAAGACCTCTTTAAAGTGTTATAAAGCAAAGATGTCACTTTAAGGACTCAGGGGCACCTGACCCAAGCCATGGTGTTTTCAATTGCCTCATATGCATGCGAAAGCTGGGCAATGAATAAGGAAGACCAAATAATTGATGCCTTTGAATGACGGTATTGGAGAATGATATTGAATATACTATGGACTGCCAAAACAACGAACGTATCTGTTTTGGAAGAAGTACAGCCAGAATGTTCCTTAGAAGCATGGATGGTGAGATTTCATCTCACATACTTCAGACATGTTATCAGGAGGAATCAGTCTCTGGAGAAGGATATCATGCTTGGTAAAGTAGAGGGTCAGCGAAAAAGAGGAAGGTCCTTAATGACGTGGATTGGCACAGTAGCAGAAACCATGGGCTCAAACATAACAATGATCATGAGGATGATGAAGGACCAGGCAGTGTTTTGTTCCATTGTACCTAATGTCGCTATGAATCGGAAACGACCAGATAGCGCCTAACAACAACAACACACCTTGAGTTACTTCCGTCTCATTGTGGGTTTAATCCTCTTTGGCCTAAGGCCAAGGTCAGGGAGAGCAATACACAGCTGACTGTCTAGTCTACCTTATATCACCTGATCAGGAAATTGAGCTTCCACCTTTTACCTAGCCATAGTTTCTTTCAGGAAAACATGCTGAGTTACAGAATAGGCAGGATGATGTTGATATGCAAATATATAATTTCTCTCTTGCATTGCTTTTATTAAAGAACAGGACTGTGGTGCCTGAGAAGTTGTTAAATACTTAGGGTTAATTTTACATAATTATAAAATATAGAATGACATTAACTGTATTTTTCTTTATTGTTTTATCAGCTCTCTTTCCTCACTAGAAATGTAAGCTCCATGAGGACAAGGCTTTTGAGATTTTGTTAACTGATGTTCACACCGCACCTAGAACAATGCCCAGCACTAGTAGAAACTCACTAAATCTTTGAATAAGTGAATGCCTAGATACAAAGTCAAAACATCTTCCTTTCTTTGTTCCCTGGCTTTATTTTATTTTGGCACTTTCTTTGGGGTGGGCGCATGGTGTCATTTCAAGATCATGTCATTGTAACATGGGGAGCTGGCACTTTCATGTCCATTTTTTTCTCACTGACACCAGCTGATTTTAAGTCAATCTTTCAATTTCCAACCCACCTGCCCCACATACATACTGCTTGCACTTCTAGCTTTGCTATTAGCAGAAGTCTATTTTTTTAAGATTATTTTTTATGTACATATACTTATTTCTGGAGTCTCTGGATGGCACAAAAGGTTAAGTGTCTGGCTACTAATAGAAAGGTTAGCAGTTCAAACCCACCCAGAGGAGCCTTAAAAGAAAGGTCCAGCAATCTGCTTCCAAAAGGTCACAACTTTGAAAACTTTATGGAGTGCAGTTCTACTGTGCAACACAGGGGTTGCCATGAATCAGAATCAACTTGACGGCCAACAGGTTTTGTTTTGTTTTTCGTTATACTTATTTCTAAAATCTTATTAAACTTAATTGTATGCTTTATTTTTCCCCACAAACTTATTTTATTTGTACTTTCTTGCTTTTCTAATGTGTAATTATTTCCTTTCAGATTACCAAACAGCAATTGCCCCAGTTTCTCAATAATATCTCCCTTTATATTGATATCTTCTGGAGTATTTCTCAGCTCAGATTAGTATGTTCCATGTATTTGGCAGGAAAGAGTTAAGCATCAATCCCAATAGCCCTACTTCCTCTGATCTGTGCTTTAAGTTGCCAGATAGATTATTTGAACAGGGAAATAAGAAAGCCACTCAAGCCAGGATCTGTTTTCCTAGATAGGGATGGGTAGTCTTCCAAAAGTTGTATCTAGAAGCTATTCCTTTCAATGACAGCCGTAGCTTGTCCAAAGGGGTAGGTAAATAATATTTTGTAAATAACTAGGCATCTTTTTCCACATAACAGTAAGAATAGTTTTGGTCAAGTTTCCAATGTTCAGATACAAAGACAAAGGGGCAGAGATAAAAGCAATCATTTATCAATACAAAGATCATGGATTGTTCTCTAGCTATGGTGATGAGTACAAGTGTCATAATAATGGAAGTCTGAATAAATTCAGTGAGATTCTCTGTCTTCTTGACTCTTGAAGATGAAAATTTTAATGAGGACTTGAGAGAAACAGGAGGGTACAAAAACATGATTGAAACATTCAGTTATTACCCCAATCCCTGAAAAAAAAAAAAGTATTATCAATTTCTGGTGAGCATGGATTTAAGTTTGGATCAAGAACCATCTACATAATGTGTGTATGTAATTGTTACAAAATATAGTTAAGTCCCTCATCAGGTGCCAGTTCCAGTTGATTGGTAGTGGCTGCCCAGAACTTTAAATTACAGAAGATTCATAGGTAGCAAGTGGAATCTGTGGGAAGAGATGATATAATCATCAACAATGTCTATCATGGGCAAGGCATTTGGAAACATGAGTCCTATGCATTTTTTATTCATATCTAATTATTACTTTACTGCATGTGTAAATTTCTTCAGATTTTTGTTTTATTTCTAAGTATGGCATTAAAATTTTGCTTCTGGATTTATATATCGTAATATAGCCATCTAGCCCTTGTATTGTTTACTCAGTTGGGGATATTTAATGATTGCACCCTGACATATTTCATAGCAGATGTCCCACATGAACTGTGAGGAAACAGAGATTTTCAGCTAAGAGAGAATAGCGATGTACAGTGTAAAATTCACTATTACTTTTAGTGTAGTAATGATGTTAGAGCCATCAATTACATTACACAGAACTCTGTTAGTAAGGATGCTTTCGGCTGCTAGCAACAGCAAACCCAACTGGCAGTGGATTAAACTAATATTAGTAACTGTTCTTGACTTAACGAAAATCAGGAGGTTGATTACTGCTGACATTTGTTCAGTAGCATAATAGGGCTTGTACCTCTTAAATCTCTTGGGGTTTCCGTCATGGTTATCAGACGGAAGCCACATCACCAAGCCTCGTGTCCACATTTAAATAGTCAGGAAAAATGGAGTAAGGTAAATAATCAGTGATGTTTGCTCTTTTTTATCAGGAAAGTAGAAGTTTTCACCTCTGGCCTTTGTGTCTTTTTGTTTAGAAGTGTGTCATATGACTAACTGTGATTGCAAGAGAAGCTGGGAAAGCAAGTATTTAGCATTTCTGGCCTCTGTGGTAGACGAGGCAAGGAAGAAGAAGTTTGGAATAAATATTGAATTCACCAATCAGTAGTCTCTGACACAGTCTACCCCTCAGACTAGTGGACATCTGTAGCTATCTTTCTTCATATGTATACATTTTAAGGGAGTCTATGCACCTCTTTTCCAAGGAAAACAACCCTAAATATCATTAAGTTTTAGAATCTAGCTTGAAGTGCAAGTTCTTCCAATGATGTACACTCCTCACCATCAGGCTCAGATGTGGATTTTCTGATCTAGTGACCAATAGCTGACCGACAAGCTAGCTGTTCCCTTCATCCAATACACAATGGTGATGAAGGGACGATGTCTTCATTACCTACTGCTGTGGTAATAAAAAATAGAAGTGGGTGGTTTTAAAGAAAATAAATTTATTTTTCTCACAATCTTGGATGCTAAAATTCCAACTTAGGGTCTGGACCATGTTGATTTCTTCTGTGAGCATCTCTCCTAGCTCCTGGTGTCCGCGAGCAATCCTTAGCATTTTTTTGTTTGTAGACGGGTGTCATGGATTGAATTGTGTCCCCCCAAAATACGTATCAACTTGGTTAGGCCATGATTCCCAGTATTGTATGGTTGTCTTCCATTTTGTGATTTTCCTATGTGTTATAAATCATAAACTCTGCCAGTGGTTAAAGAGGATTAGGGTGGGATGTAACACCGTTGCTCAGGTCACGTCTCTGATCCAAAGTAAAGGGAGTTTTCCGGGGGTGTGGCCTGCACCACCTTTTATCTTACAAGAGATAAAAGGAAAAAGAAGCAAGCAGAGAGTTGGGGCCCTCATACCATCAAGAAAGCAGTGCTGGGAGTAGAGCGTGTCCTTTGGACCTGGATTTTCTGCTCAGAAAAGCTCCTAGTCCAGGGGAAGATTGATGACATGGACCTTTCTACAGAGCTTACACAGAGAGAAAGTCTTCCCTTGAAGCTGACACCCTGAATTTGGACTTCTAGCCTTCTAGACTGTGAGAAAATAAATTTCTGTTTGTTAAAACCATCCACTTTTGATATTTCTGTTATAGCAGCACTATATGACAAAGACAACAGGTCTTTATATGCTGTCTGTCTTCCCCCTGTGTGCATTCTGCTCTTTTTATAACTCAGAAGTGATTAGATTTAGGACCTACCCAATTCTTAGATGGCCTCATTAACATAACAAAACTTATTTCCAAACAAGGTCATATTTATAGGTATAAGAGTTAAGACTTCCACATATTGGAAGACACAATTCAATCTATAACAGGCAAGATAATGACAATAAAATCTCCATCTTGGAAAAAGGGAGAATGGAAATTACGTATGAATTACTGGTCTATAACATACATCAAATAGCAAGGACTCTGCCCTGGCAATGTAGTAAATTCCTTTCTTAGAGATTCTACCCACACGAGTATTTTCTGCAATAATCTCTAGTATCCATTGTGACCACATCTGAAACAGATATTGGAAAAGGTGTTTGTCTTGGCCTGGGTTCTCTAGAGAAGCAAAGGAGTGAAATATCTCTCTCTATATATAAACAGAGAGAGAGGGCGATATAAATCTGAGGAAATGGCTCATGCAGTCCCAAGTCCGTGAGTCAGGCTAGCGGCTTCTCCTGACTCACATAGCTGCAGGAGCTGGTGAACCCAAGATTGGCAGGTCAGACAATAGGCCTCCGACTCACAGGCTGCGGAGTCTGATGAATCCTAAGATTTGCAGGTAAGCTGCTAGTTCAAGTTCCAAGAACCAGAGGTCAAGACAAACAGGAGCCAGCTGGAGGATGCAGAGTGAGCAAAAGCCCATGAAGCCTTGCCAGAAAGTCCATCTACATTGGATACAGGCCACACCCACAAGGAAACTCCCTTTCAACTGATTGGCTACTCACAGCAGATCCCATCATGGAGGTGATCACATTATATCAGATCTCATCGTGGAAGTGATTACATCATTATACGACTGTCAAACTACATCATAACCGCCAAACCACTGGGAATCATGGCCCAGCCAAGATGAAGCACAACCTTAAGGAACACAGTGCTCTACCTGAGAAATGTATAGCTTTCATAGTCCATTTCTTATTCATGTAGGTTCCAGGGTTTATGAAGTTAAACAGCCACAAGTTTGAGGTTTCTTGAGCAGTAACATCTCCTCAAAAACTTAGTAATCTTGGAGGTGATTTTACATCTAATAATTTCCATAATGGGGCAAATATACGTATAGTTGACACATGGAAATACTAGAAGCAAAATTGCTCTCAAAGTTACTAAACCAAATATATGTATGTACATAATCTTTAATGCTGAGAAATATTGTTTCCTAGTTTCTAAATTTAGAGATTAGTCTAATGGACAACGTCTTATGGAGATTTGAAAAAAAAAAAGCTTGAGTTGGAAGACATCATCCTAGATAAAATCTTTGCTAAACTATAGCTGTTCTGATGGTTAAATATAGGAATGCTTCCATAGTGCTTGGTAAATAGCTGCTTCTCCAAGTCCCCAGTCTGCACCATGAGATCAAGTTACTAAAGGATTAATGTTTGACACAGTATGAGGGCCTTCAAGGATACTCCTCCATTCTAAATGCCAATATTCATTTTGAGTTACCACTGATTCTACATTAACAACAACAACAAAAAAATCCCATTGTCATCAAATCAATTCTGACTCATAGCTACCCACAGGACAGAGTAGAACTGCCCCACAGGGTTTCCAAGGCTGTAAACCTTTATGGAAGCAGACCGCTACATCTTTTTCCTGTGGAGTGACTGGTAGATTCCAACTGCCAACGTTTCCGTTAGCAGGTGAGTGCTTAACACTGCATCACCAGGGTGTTTTATACATCACCTGTGACTTATACCCAGGTACGACAGCACAGAAGTATGTTCCAAGGTATAGGGGATCCTGCCACCAAGGCAGATACTTTCTAAGGAGATTTCACATTTGGAGAATGCTAATCAAGATCTTGAAAATGACATCAATTTATAAGATCAGCTTGTAAGGAGGTAATAAAAACAAAGAGAAGGTCAAAAATAGGTTGGTTACAGACAAAGTATGCATTGGTTGAAAGTAGATTCAAGAGATAATTATGCAAATGCAGACCAACCACTGTGACATTCCTCTCCTGTGTGTCTTGGCACAGTGCACTGCCCAGGGGCATGTCCTTAAAGCCACTGACCCATCCTGGACACAGGCCAGACTCAAAGGGTCAGGAGCATAAACCCAATTAATCAGGTACCACCAGTGTAGGCAGGCAAGGGACCAAAGAACAAAAGGTCAGCTAAGACACAGGGGGAACAAGAAGGTGTCATAGATCTCAGAATGCAGGCATTGTCCAGAGTCTAAGAGGTTAGGAATTGGCAGAAACAACTCTAGTACTAAAGGTTGAACTTGGATTTTAGGGCTGCAAGTGCTCTGTTGTACTCTACTACTGCCTGCTGAATGTGGATGACTTGGAGGCCACAGATGTCAGGAAGTCTCAAAGGCTTTTTGTAATTAAGGCCAGGACAGAGATGCCAGCAAGACCTTATCTAGGTCTTACTGTTGAATTATCTATTTTGTCTTTTATTTTTCATCCATTCATCTATTTAACATATTTCATGAAAGCATACCATTATGACTATTAATAATAGCTGACAAATTTAGGAGGAATGCTTCCAATATGCTGGGCATAGTTCTAAGTGCTGAATGTATAATAAATAGCTCATTTAACCTTCATAACAATTACATAAGGTTGATAGTTTTATTATTTCCATTTTACAGAGGCATAGGGAGACCTGGTGGCAGTGGGTAAAGCGCTTGGGCTGCTAACCAGAAGGTCGATGGTTTGAACATACCAGGTGCTACTTGGGAGAAAGATGTGGCAGTCTTCTTCTGTAAAGATTTACAGCCTTGGAAACCATATGGGGCAGTTCTACTTTGTGCTATGGGATTGCTATGAGTCAGAATCGACTGGACAGCAATGGGTTTAGTTTTTGGTTCTACAGAGAGCAAAAAAAAAACTTCCATCCATTTTCTTTACTTTCTCTACCGAGCTCTCTGCTAGGTTCATCCTCATCCATGCATCCATTCATCTATTCATTCAACAAGTCGATAAACACATTATTGTCGTAGATGCTGGGAATACAATGGTAAGACAGATCCACAAACTCTCTTATTGAGAGTTTACATTCTAGCAGGAGAATTAGACAGTTAAACCATCAGTTGTGATAAAGTGTGACAGGTACAACAGGAAGATAAAAGATACAATGTGAGCTCATAGAAGGAGTACCTAATGTTGAACAAGAGCGAGGAAAGATTTCAAGACTGATACCTAAAATGAGAAATGCATGGTCATTAAGAGTTCAGTGACGAGTAGCAAAATTATGTTGAAGAACTAGAAAACTACATATTTTCTAATTGGAACGTAGAGCGGGAAGGGCAAGAGGTTGAGCAATGAAGCAAGGAAGGAAGGAAGGCAGGATGCCAGACTACAAAAGCACTTTGTAAAGTATTCTGAAGGATTTGGACTCTGCCTCAGTGACACAGGGAAGCCTTTGATGATTTCAGAAGTGTCGCTCTGGCCTCAGTGTGGAGGATGCACTGGGCGGGGCATGGCTGTAGGCAGAGTCATCTGGGAGGGAATCAGTTACAGACTCCAGGTAGTGGCCTGAACGAGGGCAGTGGCCGTGGGGGTAGAGCAAAGTGGATGGGCTCTAGAGTTACCTAGGAAGTCACATTAGATACAACTTGCCGTAGGCTTTCAGTATGAATGCGTAATACAGTGCATATTTTAAGGTATTGTGCTATTCATCTGGAGTAAATATTACTGACTCTAGATTCCATGCCATATTTTTAACATCTAATTAAGTGACTGGGGGCTTATGGGAAATCTATGCCAGAAAAATGTACATCTGCATAGTTTGTAATTATAGGAGAGGGGAACCTCTGATTTCCATGAAATTGGCCTGATATTTATGGCAAAGGATGGGTTATATTGGAGCATTAGGGGGTGTCGTAGTTATCTAGTGCCGCCATAACAGAAATACCACAAGTGGATGGTTTTAATGAAGAGAAGTTTATTTCCTCACAGTCAAAGTAGGCTAAAAGTCCAAATTCAAGGCATCAGCTCCAGGGGAAGTCTTTCTCTCTCTGTCGGCCTTCTCATCAGTGTTCCCCTGGACTAGGAGCTTCTCGGCGCAGGGGCCCCGGTCCAAAGGACGCGCTCTGCTCCCGGCACTGCTTTCTTGATGGTATGAGGTCCCCCTGTCTCTCTGCTCACTTCTGTCTTTTATATCTCAAGAGATTGCCTCAGGACACAGTCCAGTCGTGTAGATCCAGTCCTGCCTTACTAACACAACTGCCACCCATCTTCCCTCATTAACATCATAGAGGCAGGTTTACAACATACAGGAAAACCACTCAGTACCAGGAATCATGGCCTAGCCAAACGGATACACACATTTTTTTGGGGGACATAATTCAAAGCATGACAGGGGGCTTGGTTTACAATTATTTTTCTGTAATTATGAAGCTAAGTGGAAGCTCCACTGTAAGGTGTTGAAATACAGGGCTCAGTGGAGAGATTTTGGTGAGCTCTTCTGAAGGCCGTTGTTGATTTTGAAAGAAGAGTATGGTAGAAAATACTCTGTATCTCCACATTAAGATCCTTCCCTTCCTTCGCAGTTACCTTTTTCTTTAAGGGAAGAAGGTCTTGGAACCAGACCCTAAGAAAGCAAAATGACAGAAGCAATTTGGAGAGGCCTGGACACAACCTGGATGCTCATGCTCAGCTGTGACGTAAAACCAGAGAAGCCTCACTTTTCATCCATTTAGTAACCAGGAAGTACATGAATAGAAGCCCCTTTTTGGTTTTATATTGCCTCCCTATTGAATTTAACTTTTGTCCAATTGAAAAGACTCATATTTTACTGCCAATCATCCCAGCAGCTATTTAGCAGCCCATCAAGAGCAGTTTTTTCTTGCCCGTGTAACATAACTTTTACTGTTGTTTCATGTTACGTTCTGTAACCTACTCTTATTTCTATGGTGTGGCTGGCTGAAATCTAATCATCAATCTGTCATCATTTCTGAGCACAAGCCCCTCACACCTTTTCTTGTAAAGGTTTACATCACACATTTAACTTGCCATCCAGATGAAGTCAGATAAAGGGATTCCTTCTTGTCACTAGGAGTGGTGTAAGTGGTTAACATGCTTGGCTGCTAACTAAAAGGTTGAAGTTCGAGTCCGTCTTGGAAGAAAGACCTGGTGATCTATTTCTGAAAACTCAACCATTAATAAACCCATGGAGCACAGTTCTAATCTGACGTACATGGGGTCTCCAAGAGTTGACACTGACTACATAACAACTATTTTTCTTTCTTTCTTCTTGCCAGGATGCTATGGCCCTCACTCCACAGCTTCTTGGTAATTCCCAGGAAAGGAGGCAGGATGTTGAGAGTCCTTCCATCCATAGCAGCCTTTCTCAATCCATGGTCACAGAGCACAGTCTTAAAGGATGGTGGAGCAGAAAGAATTTTTGTGATACCACCATCAGCTACTACCTGGATGATTGTAGTAGTCTCTTTTTTTTTTATTTCTCCACCTCCACTCTTGCCATTCTCAAGCCATTCTCCACGCTGCAGTTAGTGTGATTGTTCTAAGACATAACCTGATCTTTTTCATCTCCTGCTTTACGTCTTGGAAGCTATTGCTTAAGGGGATTCCACAGTCTCACTTCCCATTAACTCTCCCTGGCTTGCTATGGTCCATGCAGACTGATCTCCTTTCAGTTCTTTGAATGGGCTGCCTTTTCTCCCATCGGGGACTGACATAAATAGTTCCTATGGACTAGAACATTCATCACCTCTTCTTCCTATTATTTAGGTATCAGCTTAACTGTCGTTTGCACTGGAAGCCTTCTCTAATTATCCAGAAACTGGATTTGATGCTCTTTTAGCCCTAGTTATATAATTCTCTTTAGTTCCCTCATTATATCATTTAATAATGCTATTTTATAGTTTCCTGTTTACATGCGTGTCTGCCCTCATAGACTATAAGTCCCGTGAAAGCGGGGACTGTATCTGTCACCTTTAAATTATCGATGCCTAGTACAGTACCTGGAGCCCTGGTGGTGCAGTGGTTAAGTGACACAGCTGCTAACCAAGAGGTTGGCAGTTCAAATCCACCAGCTGCTCTTTAGAAACCCTGTGGGGTAGTTCTACTCTGTCCTCTAGGGTCACTATAGACTGGAATCGACCAGATGACAACAGGTTTTTTTTTTTTTTAAGCACAGTGCCTGGCATACAGCAAGAGCTCAGTAAATATTTGTTGACTCTTTAGGCTATCGGGAAGAGATATGTTCAGTCTCTCAAAAGAAATCTCCCTCATTAATCTGTAGAGGTGCCTATCGAGGTGTCATTTATTTATCCATGCATAATTAATAATTATTTTGAGCACCTATTAATATGTCAGGGGCTATGCTGAGCAATGAGGATATGAGGATGAATAAGACATTTTTCTTTCTCTCAAGACATTCCGAGTCTTATTGGAGAAACTTACAAATAGTTATAATATGATGTAATATATGCTATAATAAATAAAAGCAATAGTTGTTTTGGAACATGGAAAAAGTAGTGCTTAAGTCTACCTGAGGGGCTAAAGAAATGCCACTTAAACTGAATCTTGTTTAATTTGTAAGTGGATATCAGTCAGAAACGAGAAAAGAATAATGTGCAAAAAGATCAAAGTTGAAGAGAACATGGGCATATTCAGTAAGCTGAATGGTCAAAAGAGTGTCCAGTGATGGTAAGTCATTGAATCTGTCAGGGTAGTGAGTAAGTAAATCAGTATGTATTTTGATGAAATTAAAAAAAAAAATTGGAAGCCTTTAATTGATTTTAGGTAGGAGAGAGATATGTCAGAGTTGTGCTGCGGTCAGATCAATCTAGCGATGAATTGAAGAAGGATAAGATTCAAGGCAAATGAGACATATTAGAAAGTCTTTTTTTTTTTTTAAAATTGTTTTTTTGTTGTTGTTGAGAAAATACACAGCAGAGCATACACCAATTCAACAATTTCTACACGTACAATTCAGTGATATTGATTACATTCTTCAAGTTGTGCAACTATTCTTACCCTTCTTTTCCTTCCCTATTAACATAAACTCACTGCCCCCTAAGTTTCCTATCTAATCTTTTGAGTTGTTCTTGTCAGTTTGGTCCCTTATAGATAACTTTTAGTTGTCTTTGTGAGAAATATGGTAAGCTTGCACTAAGTTTCTGGCAATAAATCTGGAGAGAAAGTGAAAGAATGATGAGTGACTTAGGAGGTAGAACCCTATTGCCATGCCTTGAAATGTGCTGTTCCTTCTTTTTGGATTATTGTTTTCTTCTTTCTTTAGCTAATTACCATTCATTCTTCTTCACTCAGTTCAAAGGTTGCCTCTGACAAGTTTTTTGTTACTCTTCCTTCCCCCAGTCTGATTAAGATGCCCCTTCCTTTAAAATCCCCTTGTATATATCTCATAGCTCTGCAACATTAAACTGTAAGCAGTTATAGAGCAAAAATGCTGTATGAGTCAACCTGGAAAAAGGTTAGTATAGTGTCTAGCACATGATATGCACTCAATAAATATTTCTTGAATGGGTGAAGTTATAAGTGACTTAGTGACTTCTTAGCAATGGGAATTTTAGGAAAAGGAGTGATTTGTGTGCGCTCAGGTTTATGATTAGACAGCGAGGAATGTGGTAGGAAATAATTACTAAAATTGGGATATACGGAGAAGAAACAAGTTTGAAAGAAGAGTGACAATAATAATTTCTATTTTAAATAGCTTAAATTATGAGAAGAACTCCCAAAAGTATTTTAGGAAAAGAACTTCTAAAAGTGATCCAGTGTAAGGTCAAGGGTGTCATTCATTGGTTTATAGGTAGATGATAGTTGAAAATATAATGCAGTTTGGTCATCCAGGAACACTGTGTACAATAAAAATAAAAAAGACTTAGGAGAAAGGCCTGAGGATCACCAATATAGTGGTAATTGTTTGGAAAAGAGGCCAAGGGGACCCATGACAAACAGTCAGACAGTAGGGGAGTAATTTGGAGAGAGTATTGCTGTATTGCTGTAGAAAGCAACAGAGTTTCAGGAAATAGTCGACAACATCAAAAATTTTCAAGAGCCCAAGTATAATAAAGATTGAAAATAATCAAATTAGTTGTTGTAATTATGCCATTTGTAAGGGTTATTTACTACTTGTGAAGAATAAATTGATTGGAGTGTTGGAGGTACTATAGAGTTGGTGGGAAGTTGAACAATTGAGCCATTGGAGGCAGTGAGAATAATACATTCTTCTAAGAAGTAAAAATGGGTGGGGTGGGGAATTGGGAAGGGTAAAAAGTGAGCTATACAGGTGAGGGAGTTTTGTTTTGTTTTTTCCCAAATGGAATAAATGAGCATGATTACATCCTGAGAATAAACAGCAATTTAAGAGGGATACATTAATGATATAGATGGAGGAAATGTTTGCTGAAACAAAGTCTCAGAATAGGATCAAGACCTCAAGTGGAAGATTCATTTTGACCAAAAGAGGACTACCTCTCTGAGATAAGAGAGAAGAAAAGGTGCATACATGAGCAAGTTTGAGTTGAGTGGGGAACTCATTTCTACCAGACTTCTTATATTGAAGTAGGTGGCAAGACCATCAACAGAGAGTGAAGAGGATAGAGGTGATAACAAGAGCTTGAGAATGGAGATCGTTGATTGGCTTCTATGGGAATTAAACATGGAACTAAAAAGAGTAATGAAAAATTATTGTGCAGCTGTGCACATCTCGCTAAAGTGTGTTAAAGTATATTTGTAGTGTAATAATTTGCACCGTTGTGTGATTTATTCAACACCAGCTAATATCTAGAGTGTTGAGATAAAGAGGCAGATAATTATAGTGATCCAAGCTGGCATTAACAGGGTGCACACATAGGTTTCTAAACTCTGGTTCATTACTCATGGTCCATGAACAGTTTCAAGGGTAGTGCTTTGTGAACTCCTTAAAAGGTATACAAAAATCTGTGTACATATGTCTTTTATGGGGAGACCGTTAGTCCTTTATTTTCATACAGCTTTTAAAGGGACCCGTGACCAGAGTGTTAAGGTCAAAAGACTGAAGGAGGAGTACTATAGTTGTGGATGACTGAGCATCAAAAAGTAATGAAAAAGTGAGGATACGATTTTTTTCTTTTGGGTAACAACAGTTGTAAGGAACTTACCTACATTTTAAAGCAGACGAATTTCTAATAAAATATTTTTAGCCAGAATGTTTAAAGAACTCTCAAAATTCAATAGTAAGAAAACAACCCAATCAAACCAATAGTTTATCCCAGAAGATATATGGATGACAAATGTACACATGAAAAGATGTTCCACAGCATAAATCATTAAGGAAATCTTTTTACCAATATATTTCCTGCTAAAACTTTGAATTGTTTTTATAATAAACTCCACTGTCTTATAGCACTATATGCAAACACAAACTTATGCTCCAGATAGTGGTAATCAAGCTAGTTCTTATGATTCATACTTCGCCTTATGGAGCAATAGTGGAGATGAGTTTATTAGCTCTTTGGAGGCTGATTTAAGCATGCCATCTATGGAATAGATTCTGAAAAAGATTATAGAAGAACTTTTGTCTTCTGAGGTCCAAACCTAGATAGGACGTATCTATGAGATTTTTTGGAATCAGGACACAGCATAAAGGACCTGGACACATGGGGGAGGGATAAATAGAAGTGAGGAGCAAGAACAAGTGAAAATGAGCTTTGAAAAGTGCTAAGAACGAAATGATAGCAACTTTCTCATCATTGAATCTGTCACAACACCAAATGCATACAGTAATAATTCTTTATATCTTCCGGTTTGAATTAAAATAAACTGAGTAGAGTAAATGAGAATGAAGTCTCTGAGTCACAGCCTTTGGAAGAGTATTATATATTATTATATATTATAATCCCCATGGTAACTGCAAAGACCATTTCTAAAAAAAAAATTACAAAAGGTAATCAGAAGGGAATCAAAATGATTCACCACAAAAAATCAACTAAATACACAAAAAGAGCAGTATTTGAGGAAATCAGGGATAAATTACACAGAAAACAAATAGCAAAATGGTGGAAGTAAGTCTTTCTTGGTAATTACACGTGAATGGATTAAACTTGTCAATCAAAAGGTATAGATTGGAAGAATGGATAAGAAAGCATGATCCAGCTATATGTTGTCTACAAGAAACCCATTTCAAAGCAAAAGATACAAATAGTCTGAAAGTGAAAGTACTGAGAGAGAAAACAAACAAACATGTCATTCAAATAGAAATTAAAAAAACGTGGGGTGGCTATATGAATATCAGACAATACAGACTTTAAGTCAGAATCTGTTATAAGAGAAAAGGAAGGGTATTATGTAATGATAAAAGGATAAATTCATCAAGAAGAGTATATATATACCTATTATGTATACATGTAGATCCCCAAAATATGTGAAGCAAACACTGATAGAACAGAAGGGAGAAATAAACAGTTCTAAAGTAATAGTTGGAGAATTCAACATGCCACTTTCTACAGTGGATAGGATATTTAGACAGAAGATCAACAAGGAAATAGAGAACCTGAATGATACTGTACTTTAACTAGATCTAAGACACATTGGTTAAGAGCTTGGGTGCTAACCAAAACATCAGCAGTTTGAATCCACCAGCTTCTCCTTGGAAACTCTATGGGACAGCTCTACTCTATCCTATAGCGTTGCTGTGAGTCAGAATCGACTCAACAGCAATGCGTTTGGTTTTGGTTTGGTCACCCAACTACAACAGAATATAATTTCTTCTCCAGTGCACATGGATCTTTCTCCAGGATATACCATATGTTAGGTGACAAAACATACCTCAATAAATTTAAAATGATTGAAATCATACAAGTTATCTTCTCTCACCATATAGGAATGACACTAGAAATCAATAATAGACAGCAAATGGGAAATTTCACAATATACTAGCAAAATGGATCCAACAGCATATTAAAAGAATTATGTCTCATGACCAGGAGGGATTTATCCCAAGGATGCAAGGGTGGTTGAATATATGCAAATAAATTAATGTAATACACCACTTTAATCGAATGAAGAGGAAAAAAAGTCATCATCTCAATTGACACAGGAAAGGCATTTGACAAAATCAAACACCCTTTTATAATAAAAACACTCTGCAAACTAGGAATAGAAGAGAAATTCCCTAACATGATAAAGGAAATTTATGAAAAACATTGTATTCAATGATAAAAGACTGAAAGCTTTAACTGTAAAAAGAGGAACAAGAAAAAGATGCCCACTTTCTCCATTACTATTTAACATTGTAAAAGAAGTCTTAGCCAGAGCAACGAGGAAAGAAAAAGAAATAAAAGGCATCCAAACTGGAATAGAAAAAAATAAAATTATCTCTGTTCACAGATGACATGATATATATAGAAAATTCCAAAGAATCTATAAGAAAGCTACTAGAGTTGATAAATGAATTCAACAAAGTTGTAGATTTCTAGATCAGCACATAGCAATCAATTGTGCTTCTATATACCCACAATGAACAATCTTAAAAGTAAATTAAGAAAACCATTATTTTTACAATCAAATACCTCGGAATAAATTTAACCAAGAAGGTGAAAGACTGAAAACTATAAAACGCTGCTGAAGGAAATTAAAGAAGATCTAAACAAACGAAAGACATCCTGTGTTGATGGATTGGAAGACTTACTATTGTTAAAATATCAATTCTACCCAAAGTGATCTACAGATACAATGCAATTCCTAATAAATAGCAATGGAAAAGTCAATGCTCAAATTCATATGTAATTTCAAGCAGCCTCAAATAGCCAAAACAAACTTGGAAAGAAAAAAAAAAAAACTTTCAGGACCACTAGGATGACTGCTGGAAACAAAGAAGAAAGATCAGTAGTTGGAAAATATGGCCTTGGTGATAGAAACAACACTGGAGATCGCATGATAGAATTTTGCAAGACCAATGACCTATTCATTAGAAATACCTTTTTTCGACAACATAAAGTGTGTCTATACACTTGGACCTCACCAGACATGATATACAATCACTACATCTGTGGAGAGAAATGATGGAGAAGTCAATATCATCAGTCAGAACAAGAACAGGGGCCAACTGAGGAACAGACCACAAATTGCTCAAAAGCAAGTTCAAGTTGAAGCTGAAGAAAATTAAAACAAGTCCATAAGAGCCAAAGTACTACCCTGAGTATATCCCTTCTGAATTTAGAGATGGCTCAAGAATAGATTTGACATACTGAACACTAATAAGCAAAGATCAGACAAGTTGGGTGATGACATCAAAAACATCATACATGCAGACAGCAAAAGGTCATAAAAAGAGAGGAGAGAAAGAAAGGACCAAAATGCATGTCAGAAGAGACTCTGAAACTTGCTCTTGAATGTAGAGTAGCTAAAGTGAAGGAAGAAATGATGAAATAAAAAGGCTGAACAGAATATTTCAAAGGGCTGCTTGAGAAGACAAAGTAAAGTATTAGAATGAAATGTGCAAAGACTTGAAGATAGAAAATCAAAAGGGAAGAACACACTCAGCATTTCTCAAGCTGAAAGAACTGAAGAAAAAAATTCAAGCCTTGAGTTGCAATATTGAAGAATTCTATGCGCAAAACATTGAACAATTCAGGAAGCATCAAAAGAAGAGGGAAGAAATACATGCAGCCACTGTACCAAAAAGAATTGGTCGATGTTCAACTATTTCAGGAGGTAGCATATGATCAATAACCAATGGTACTAAAGGAAGAAGTCCAAGCTGCACTGAAGACTTTGGCGAAAAACAAGGCTCCAGGAACTAACGAAATACCTATTGAGATGTTTCAACAAACAGATGTAACCCTGGAAGCACCCACTCATCTATGTCAAGAAATTTGAAGACACGTACCTGACCAATCTTCTGGAAGAGATCCATATTTGTGCCCATTCCAAAGAAAGGGAGTCCAACAGAATGCATAAATTATTGAACAAAATCATTACACGCAAGTAAAATTTTGCTGAAGATAATTTAAAAATGGTTGCAGAAGTATATCGACAGGGAACCGCCAAAAATTCAAGTAGGATTCAAAAGAAAACGTAGAAAGAGGGATAGTATTGCTGATGCCAGATGGATCTTGGCTGAAAGCAGAGAATACCAGAAAGATGTTTACCTGTGTTTTATTGACTATGCAAAAGCATTCAGCTGTATGAATCACAACAAAACTTGGATGACATTGCAAAGAATGGGAATTCTAGAACACTTAATTGTGCTCATATGGAACCTGAACATAGACAAAGAGGCAGATGTTTGAACAGAACAAGGGGATAATGTGTGGTTTAAAATCAGGAAAGATGTGTGTCAGGGTTGTATCCTTGCACCTTACTTATTCAATCTGTATGCTGAGCAAATAATTTGAGAAGCTGGACTATATGAAGAAGAACACTGCATCAGGATTGGAGGAAAACTCATTAACAACCTGAGATATACAGATGACACCACTTTGCTTGCTGAAAGTGAAGAGGACTTAAAGCCCTTATTGATGAAGATCAAAGAATATAGCCTTCAATATGGATTATGCCTCAATGTAAAGACAACAAAAATCCTCACAACTGGACCAATAAGCAACATCACGATAAATGGAGAAAAGATTGAAGCTGTCAAGGATTTCATTTTACTTGTATCCACAATCAACACCCATGGAAACAGTAGTCAAGAAATCAAATAGCAGACTGCACTGAGCAAATCTACAAAAGACCTCTTTAAAGTGTTGAAAAGCAAAGATGTCACTTTGAGGACTAAGGTGCACCTGATTCAAGCCATAATATTTTCAATTGCTTCACATGCATGTGAAATCTGGACAATAAATAAGAAGTTTGGAGAAGTATTGGTGCCTTCGAATTATGGTGTTGGCAAAGAATACTGAATATACCATGGACTGCCAGAAGAACAAGCAAATCTGTCTTGGAAGAAATACAGCCAGAATGTTCCTTAGGAGTGAAGATGGCAAGACTTCGTCTCACATGCTTTGGACATATTATAGGGAAGAATCAGTCCCCGGAGAATGACATAACGCTTGGTAAAGTCGAAGGTCAGTGATAAAGAAAAAGACCCTCAACGAAATGGATTGACGCAGTGGCTGTAACAACGGGCTCAAAGATAGCAATGATTGTAAGATTGGCATTGGACTGGGCAATGTTTTGCTCTGTTGTGCATAGGGTCACTGTAAATTGGAACCAGGTCAATGGCACCTAACAACAGGATAACTGTCATCAAGAAAAAAAAAGAAAAGAAAAAATAACAAGTGTTGGCAAGGATGTGGAGAAATTGAAACACTCATACATTATGGATGGGAATGTAAAATAATGCGTCTACTGTGAAGAACAGTTTGATGTTTCCTTAAAAACTTAAATATAGAATTGCCCTATGACACAGCAATTCCGCTTCTAGGATTATATCCAAAATAACTGAAAGCAGAGTCTCTAACAGACACCTGTATGCCAATTTTCATGCAGAACTATTTACAATAGCCAAAAGGTGGAAACGAACCAAGTACTCACTGATAAATAAACGGATAACTAAAATTCGGTATATATATATACACATATGTGTGCATATGTATACATACATATTCAGCTATAAATAGAAATGAAGTTCTGATACATGCCACCACATGAATGAACCTTGAAAAGTTTATCCTAAGTGAAATAAAGCAGACAAATACTGTTTGATTCCATTTTTATGAAATATCTAGAATTGGCAAATCCATTGAGACAAAAGAAGACTAGCAGTTGCCAGGGGCAGAGGAGGGGGAGAAACGGGGTGGTAGGAGGAAACAGAAAACATTGAGAGGTACACCTGAGATTCATGTACTTCATTATGTGTAATTTTATCTTACATGAAAAGAAGAATTGTAAATAAATATTGAACTCTAATTAATGATACACATTCTAAAGTGCTTATGAGTAAAGTGTACTGATGTCTAAAAATAAAAAATCTGTGTTGATGATGGTGATGGCACCTCATACTCCATAGTATTTCTTGTATCCCCAATTGTGGGGAAAATGTCAAATCCTTTATTCTTCTACCTGAAACTTAAAACATTAGCTACCACCAATATACAGCAGTGGAAATCAAGAAAAGTAATAATCATAACATTAGTGGTTCAATCCTGCTTTTGTAGCTGGTCATGAGGCCTGTCATTGATTGAATTGTGTCCCCAAAAAATATATGTCAACTTGGCTAGACCATGATTCCCAGTATTGTGTGGTTGTCCTTTACTTTGGGATCTGATGTAATCATCCTTTGTGTTGTAAATCCTAATCTCTGCCTGTGGTTGATGAGGCAAGATTAGATTATGTTAAAGAGGATTAGGGTGAGATATAATACACTTAATCAGGTCACAGCCCTGGTCCTATGTAAGAGGAGTTTCTCTGGAGTGTGGTCTGCATCACCTTTTGTCTTCAAGAGATAAAAGGAGAGAGAAGCTAGCAGAGAGGGGGACCTCCTACCACACAAAAGAAGAGCCAGAAATGGAATGTGTCCTTTGGACCCAGGGTCCCTGAGATGAGAAACTCCTAAGCCCAGGGTAAGACTGATGACAAGGACCTTCCCCCCAGAGCTGACACAGAGAGAAAAACTTCCCCTGGAGCTGACACTCTGAATTTGGACTTCTAGTCTCTTAGACTATGAAGAATAAATTTCTGCTTGTTAAATCCATCCACTTGAGGTATTTCTATTATAGCAGCACTAGATAACTAAGACAAGGCCGAAGAGTTAGCAACTACAACTGCCATCTTCTGCCACCCATTTCAGCCATGAGCACCTTCTTGCAGCACCTTGGCTGGATGGGCGGTGATCTGAACATTTATTCTCCTAGGATTCATGTCTTTGGATATCTTGTGTGTGTGTGTGTGTGTGTGTGTTGATTCAATTTTCTATTGATTAGGACTATTGGGCAGGCAACCTAGAGCCCTGATGGTGCAGTGGTTAACTGTTCAGCTCCTGACCAAAAGTCAGCAGTTTGAATCCACCAGCTACTCCTTGGGAACCTTATGAGGCAGTTCTACTCTGTCCTATAGGGTCACTATGAGTCAGAATCTACTTGACGGCAATGGGTATTTTGGTATTGGGCAGGAGGGTACTAAGAGGTGTCTCAGGCGATACACTGTCTTCCAAACATTGCCCTCTTTGTGTTCATTGACAGCAGCAATCCAATGACCCGGAATTAATTATCCCTCTGTGCCTGCCAGTGCAGGTGCATAAGGGACTTGAAATGACTAGTAGAAAACTCAGCTTCCAGTTCAAAGCAACCAGGGTTAACTACCCTAATGCAAAAGTTTCTTCCTTGGCCCTTCCAAACCACTAAGCTTCTGGGTAATTGAACCAGTGAATACCATGACTATGAACCCATTGCTGTATTTCCTTTACTTTAAAAATGTGTCGCCTGGTTGGACACCATGTACTGATGGGTACCGTGAAAATAGGTAAGGTTATTTCTCTTTCCATACAAAGAGGACAACAGAGTGTATCTCACACATGCCAGCAATCATGAGGACAATGCAGGACTAAGCAACATTTTGTTCTGTTGTACATGAGGTCACCATAAGTCAGAGTCTACTTAATGGCAGCTACCAGGTAAAAATACTTCCTGGTATAGTATTCTATTCAGAAGTCCTTTGTTCTAATAAAATTTTCATTGGAATAAATAGTTTTGGTGTAGTAAAAAGATAGCAGGCCTGGGGATAGGGAACTATAGGCACTACCTCTGGTCCTGCACCAAAATGTCCACGTAGACATGACAGAGTATCCATTCGGTCCTCTGTTATCTCACATCAAAAATAAAGAGATTGGTTAAAGCAGGATTTCTCAAACTTGACTGATCACATGAATCACCTAGAGTGCTTGTTCAATTACAGATTTCCAGATCTGCTCTCAACTACTTGCACTGAAGTCTCTAGAATAAGTGCCAAGGATTTTTTATACTCACCTTAACCTTAGCACCACACCCTAGATTTTTATGATCAGGGAACTTGGAGAAAAGCCATTTCTAGTTCTTCTAAAGCTATTTCTGTCCCAATGTTCTGATTCTATCAGAATCCAATAAAAAACCTTGTACCAATGAAGGCTAACTGAAAAGTTGACAGTTCAAATCCACCCAGAGGCTCCACGGAAGAAAGGCCTGGTGATCTGCTTCCATAAAGATTGCATTCAAGAACACCCTATGGAGCAGTTCTATTCTATAACACATCAGGTCACCACAAGTCAGGGGCTGCCTGGTCAGCAGCTAACAACAACCAATGAGGACATTAGCTCATTTTACTCCTTCCAGTTTTCCAGTTATCATCAAGTATCATCAAGGGTCCTGAGGAATGGCATCTAAAATGGATAACCTCTGATGAGCAGACAGTTTAGGGCAGTGGGAGGCCCAGATGTCAGGTGCAACTGAGAAACCTTGGATAACTTGAGGACAGAACAAGGGCCTCATGGATAAATTTAGAAGCAAGAAAAAAAGAAAAAGAAAACAAACAAACGAACACTGAATGTGTATATTATCCATGAGTATATATACACACGAGAATCAGGATGAAACAGACCAAGTGTCCAAATTATGGATACATTTATAGAGATTGCTAAAAATGGTAGTGTAGATCTATATTTATTGAAATGGAAAGATGCACACGATGGATTTCTAAGTGAAAAATAGATATGTCTCCTACGTTCCATTTTCGGGAAAAAAATTTCTTTGAATTCAAAGACTATGCTTTGAAGTATTGGTGAATTTCTCCAAGTGGTGAGAGTACAGTTAATTTTTATGTCCTTTTTCCTCCTTCTTTACATAAACTGATTTTGTTTTAACAATGAGATTTCAATACTTTTACAATCACGAACAGCAATAAAGCTTTTTCCAAATAGCTGCGGAAAGAACAAGGGGGTGTGAGGATGGTGGTTTCTGAACCTATGAAGGGGCCAAGCAGAGCAGGTGTAAAGGATGTTGGTAGAAAGCCAGGAAGCAGCCCAGTGCTGTAGGGAAAAAGGAAATGAAAGAGAAGGGCAAGAACAGCTAAGCCAGGTAAAGGCTGCATTCCCCTAGGTTCTTATCACCATGCTTCTCCCATTGGCCCAGGCTTCATTCCTGCCTTCCTGGGGGTAGGAAACTTCCCGTGGGTCAATTAGCCAGAATCATTACTGTGCACAGGCCATATTGGTCTGTTTAAGATTTAACTCCTTTGCTGACAGTGGCCAACCTACAAACTTGCCTGGGGCCACCTGCTCCACACATCAGTGTATTTATTTCTGGTTTGTAACTCAGGAGTGTGGGGTTGACTAGCAGTGTGGAGGAAAGGCAAGGGAACGCAGGCTATTTATAGCAGAAGGCAACAAAGGTTTTCTTTCTTTCCTTTACCACGAGTTGTATTTTTCTGAAACTCTGCCCATGTTGTGCAGAAATCAAAAGGGCAAGAGAACAAGTTCCTCAGAGCTGGCTGGAAAGTTCCAGGGCTCTGTTTTTAGAGCAAATCTGCCAGCTTCAGAGGAGGTTGCCACCACACTCGGATTCTAAATCAGCTTGATGGCGATGCAAATGAGGGTCAAATCAATTTCCATAATGAACAGCACAAGCAAAGCGGACTCTTCTCCACCTGACTGGAAATTACTAGAAAATCCAATGGCGCGGGAGAGAAACAAAGAAAGAAAGGGAATGCAAACATCTTAGTGACTTGAAAACCCGTCACCGTTTGGAACGTAGTAATGAAAACTGTGAGGTCCAAGAAGAATGAATTGGACCTCACGTGAAATGGAGATAATTTTATTTGGGACTTTTATTCTGGAAGCTTGTTCAGGAATAGGTGATTCCAGTGTAGCTTTTCTGAGCATTTTAGATGTGGCTGGGCCTTATAGTTACTTTGACAGAATCCATCCTTCTCCCTGAATATTGCTGTTACTGTTAGCTGCCTTTGAATTGGCCCCCAACTCATGGTGACCCCATTCATAATAGCTGTGCCATCCCCATGACTGGTTGCAGATAGGTCCATTGTGTTCCATAGGGTTTTCATGGGCAGATTTTCAGAAGTAGATCACCAAGCCTTTCTTCCTAGTCTGTCTTAGTCCGGAAGTCCACTGACAGTCGAGTGCTGGCTAAACATGAGGTACATTGGCTGGGAATCGAATCCCGGTCTCTGGCATAGAAGGCAAGAATTCTATCACTGAACCATCAAATCCTCCTCCCCCCTTCTTAGGCTCCACTTAATACCATACCCTGGTTGGCCCTTTTTTCCCTTTACAACAGTTTTATTGAGATATAATTAACATTTCATTAAATTCACCCTTTTAAAGTGTACAATTCAGTGGTTTTTAGCATATTTACAGAGTTGTACAACCTTCACTACTACTTAATTTTAGAACACTTTTATCATCCCCAAAAGAAACCCCATACCTACTAGCAGTTACTCCTCATTCATCCTTCTCTCAGCCCCTGATAACCACTAATCTACTTTCTGTCTCTATGGATTTGCCTATTCTGGACATTCCATTGAAATGGAATAATGCAATATGTGGTTTTTGATGTCTAGCTTCTTTCCGTTAGCATAATGTTTTCAAGTTTCATCCATGTTGTATCATGTATCAGAACTTCATTCCTTTTTATGACAGGTTGTTTTTATTTTAAGCAGAACAAATATGAAGGCTATAAACCCCTATGTCCCAGGGAATTGCAGTGAACATCACTTGTTTCATGGAAATACCACATGAATCAGAGATAATAGTAACATGGCCTAACCTTATTACTTTTCCATTAGGTCTTTGCCCACTGTGTGTAGCTCTTGATCTCCCTGCATTTCAGAAATAACTTCATATCATTCAACTCATACTGGACTGAATCAACTTACATTTATAATTACCAGGTGTTTTTATGAGATACAATGCAGAGGCATTCATTTCCAAGGACTATTTTGGTACTTCTGGCACAGCCAAAGTCACTGCATATGGCTGACTTGCATCTATGAAAGAGATGAGAGTCGCTGGAACTATAATACATATGGCCCATTGACTGAACCATCTGAGGACTTCTTAATTGGTGTGAATATGGAATTCAATAATTTATACAGATCTGTTATTTTTAAATGCTTAAGTACATGGAGGGAATTAATTGAACAGGTTTTATTTTGTGGAAGGCCCTGAATGCTTTCAGATAGCCCCACACATCTTCATATAAAGCTATACTTCTAAGCAATGTTTACAAGCTCATGGAGGACCCGCTATGGGAGTACTGTGTGCTAGGCTCTGTGCCAAGTGCTTTACATTCAGGGTCTCTTTCAGTCCTTCACAATAACTCTTTGAGTTAAATACATTTCTTATATCCATGATACAGTGGTATCTTTAAGACACATTTATCAAATGCTTCCCTTGTGCATGCCCATACACTGAAGATGTGTAGTTTCTATCAGTAATCATGCACAGTGAACTTTCTGCTATTGAGTGCTCAGCCAATGGAACATTATACTTAACCAGCAAATGCACAGGCATACGGTAGGATAAAAATTGAGGTTCCTGATGATGACTCTGAGGCAATACTTAAATCTATTACGGGTCAGGGGTAGTAAGTTTAAAACTCAGTTCTGTTCCTTGCTGGGATTCAGCCATGTTATTGCATGTTTGACAAATGATTGGAAGGAGTATGCCAGAAGTCTATTTTTCCACCAAGTACTAATGAAGGAGTAGTCTCCTGAGAGAAAACTCATTTAGTCCAAGGATGACCTGGGATCCCAACATGGGATATGAGTTCCCTTGAGGTTGGTGTGATATTCCAGAGGGTCTTCAAAACCAAGAAATGTACTCAACCATCTGGAATGAGAATACATTTCTCTCATATTAACATAATAATACTATGGAGGAAGACGCCAAATTCATATTGTTTTTTTTTTTTTTCCCCTAAGATAAAAGATGAGACATCAAAGATATTTTGCTCTCATGTCAGGCCATTTTGGGCTCTGTTCCCAGATACACAGAGTTCCAGGTTTATGCTGTAGAAGTTGGGTGGAAAAGTTTGAGGACTGCTAATTATCTTCGGGGAAGAGAAAGTCAAAGGAATTGACTGTATCTAGTAAACTGACTCTTGTTGGAAAGGAGTAGTGGTTCTAACAGAAGAACCCTGTGAATCATTCAGATTTTGCCCCTAACCTACAGCCTTAATAAAACTCTGTAAAATATTGGGCCACAAGTAAAACCATTTTTGTCCCTATGTCACAAGTGTAACACAACAGATGGTGCAAAGCATTCTCTCTATTTTGGCACAGAACCTAACATTGCTTTGGCACATCAAGGTCTACTGTAGACTAGAAACACCCAGGACTCAGGTGACAGTGGTATCTTTTAGAGATATGGGGTGACAGTGCCTAGGTGTGGTTGTGTTCATATTGGCAGCACTCAGAGAATAGAAGGGTGATAAAAAGGTGAGATGGGTGGGATGACTTCCTTGCTGGCACCAGTGCGATTAACGAAAAAGCTCCACACAGCTGTGGTTATAACCAATAACCACATTCTCCCTTCCTACACTCCCTATATGGTGGAGGCTGAGGAGTCATGTTTACAAGCTCATGGAGGACCCCCTGTAGGAGGGTCAGAATTAGTGGGCAAGATTAATAGAGACCTGCAAATTTGCAATAGCATGTTTTTGGGTGAGAGCCAGATAAATAATAATGATTGAAACCATAAAAATAACAGCTATTGTATGTACTTTGTGCTTGGCTCTGTGCCAAGTGCTTTACATTCAGTGTCTCAGTCCTTCACAATAACTCTTTGAGTTAAATACATTTCTTATATCCATGATACAGTTAAGGAAACTGAAATGTCGTAAGTTAAACTTACTTTGTAAGGGACCCTGTCGGAATTAAAATCCATGTTTGCTGCTTACCTCTGGTCCAAGCTATTAACCTTCATATTGTATTACCTGTCAGATTATTACTATACTATGACTCCATTTTTGGTCATTTATGCATTTTGTCTATATGAGTATCTGTTTAGTGATCATAATATATTCTTGTGGGTGTGTGATAGTTAAGATTGTGTGTCAACTTGGCTGGGCCATGATTCTCAGTGTTTTGGCAGTTGTATAACGTTGTGATAACTTCCCTGTTGAGATTTGGTACATGATCGCCCCTGTGATGGGATCAGCTGTGAGTAAAGCCAATCAGTTCATAGAGAGTTTCCTTGGGCATATGGCCTGCATAAAATATAAGCAGACATTCTGGCAAGGCTTGGGGGCTTTTTGCTCGTGTTGGATCCTGCAGCTGGGTCCTGTTTGTCTGACCTCTGGTTGTTGGAACTTGAGCTAGTAGCTTACCTTTGGTCTTGCCTGTTGTTCTTAGGATTCATCAGTCTTCGAGGCCTGTGAGCAAGAGCCCTGCTCACTGACCTGCCAATCTTGCGTTTGCCAGCCCCTGTGGCTACATGAATCAGGAGAAGCCTCTATCCTGAGCCATGGACTTGGGGCATTCCAGCCTCAACAACTGCCAGAGGCATTTCCTTGATATAAATCTCTCTCTATATATATATTTATATGCTTTACTGGTTTTGCTTCTCTAGAGAATCCAGCCTAAGACAGGGTGCTATTTAAAATTTTTGTTTTATAAAGATATGGCTGCACATATTTACCTAAATATGCTATGTTCACATGGATAAATAACTACAAAAGTAAATGTGAGGTGTTTATACATTTAAAAATTTTGGTTGATATACATAAAGATGTAGCTATAACTATTTACCTAATTATGCTATATTCACATGGATAAATAACTACAAAAGTAAATGTGAAGGCTTGATAAAAATTAAGATTTCAATGTGAATAAAGACTGGTATTGTAGAAAGGAGCCTTGGTGGCACAAATTGTTAAGCACTTGGCTGCTACTTGAAATGTTGGTGGTTCAAACCCACCCAACTGCTCTGCAGGAGAAAAACCTGGCGATCTGTTTCTATAAAGATTACAGCCAAGAAAACCCTATGGGCCAGTTCTACTCTGTCACATATGGTAACTATGAGTTGGAATTGACTCGACAGCATCCAACAACAACATTGTAGAAGTTGCATTTTTGTTATTGTTCACAGTGACTTCAATGAAGAAAAGCAGTAAGGAAGAAGTGTTTCCTGAACATATTGGTATGTGGCAAGTATTAGGTTCACACTGAATCCTCACATCAACCTTGTAAGTTTGGTATAATTATATTTATTCTATAGGCGAGGGAAAGGGGGCCCTGAGATGTTCAGTAACTCACCTAAAATCTTAATTTAGAAATGAGATTCAGAATCAGGTATGACCTTAAACCACTGAAACACTGGAGCAAACTTCTAGATGTATGTTAGAGAATAGAAGAATCATTGTCTTAGTTTTCGAAGATTGTTAAACACAGAGGATCCACTATTCAATTGTCCCAACAAACATTTGTGGTGTACTTACTGTATATCAGGTATTGATGGTTAATGTGCTCAGCAGCTAACTGAAAGATTAGAAGTTTAAGTCTACCCAGTGACACCTTGAGAGAAACACTGGCGATCTACTTCTGAAAAATCAGTCATTGAAAACTCTATAGAGCACAGTTCTACTCTGCAACACATGGGGTCACCATGAGTAGGAATCAGCTCAATGGCAAGTGGTATGTAAAAGACAGAACATACGCAGTCCATTAGTTAATATGAGGAAGTACAGGGTTCTATGGGACAATGGAAAGGAGAAATTATCTATGCTTGGTATATTTCAGAAAAAATTACAGAGGACATGACATTGGAGTGAGATCTTGACTAGGTAAAGGGAACATCAAAGACCATCTTAGAGGCATAAAAGAGCTCGGTAGGGGAAGGAAAGGATCACCTTTCAGTGTGGCTGGAGACTGGTTTCTTAAGAGTGACAGTGGGGAGAGAGAAATCTGGTGAGCTGTTTCTGGGACGTGGTTTTAAAGGGTTTTATATGCCAAGTTAATGAATCTGGAATTTTTCCTATGGCCTGATAAGAAACCATTAAATTTGTTAAAGAAAATGTGATCAGATTTTGTGTTAGAAAGATAACTACATAAGATTTGAGATGATATGCTGAAATATAGGGAAAGGGGTATTAGGGAGAATTTTTAAAAGGCTAATCACGTTGAATACCTTCTTGACTCCTCCTATAACACTCTACCAAATCCTGCTCTCTCTCTCACTGTCATCTTCACAGTCCTGCAGATCACTCTCTCTTATCTGGGCTGTTGCCATAGTCCCTTGCCCCCTGCCCCCTGCTCCCAAGCCCCTGGCAGCTTCACCACCCCCTCCCAGCTCCACTCAGGAGCCACTATGAATCCCACATATTGAGGAACCTCCAAACCAAACCAAACCCATTGCCGTCAAGTCAATTCCAACTCATGGAGACCATACCTGAAATCTCAATACTAGGGGTCCTGCCATATTTCAATTCATATCTTTCTCCAAGCAGAAGAGGGTTGCTCTTTACATGAGGGTGAGCTTTTTATGCATTTGGAATACCCCTTCATTGATTACCCCAAATAGATTACAGTTGGCACAGCTTTTGATGCCTTCACCTATAGGGCAGTACGACAAGACCTGGGAAGGCTGGGACCTGAAATTGATCACCCCCAGACCACAGACTTCATCATCCATTTACCTCCATGAGTCATGCAAATAGTGTCATTTTCTGCGTGTGCAGTGAAACGAAAACAAAAATGAGAAATGGAAAAGCATGATTTTTCTGGAGGAATTGAGATTGTAGACAAAACTGTGCATAGTTAGAGAAGCATAATTCATTTAACATTTCCCACACTAGATTGGTAAACATTTCCAGAGATTTGAATTCTGTTCTTGGCTCTCTTTGTGGTGTGTTTTATGACCTTGGCCAGGCCAATTAACCTTTCCATTATTCAGGTTGACCTCCATACACTTAGAAAAATATACCCCTGCCTGCTTGGCTCCCAGGCATGTAAGGTTGAAAGAGTTAATGGGAGAAAGTTTAGAAAGTGCCCAAAGCCTGGTTTATCAGAAAGTCTACAGTCTGTTGTAATAGGCAATCTAGAGAGAGTGTGCTAGATAGCAGAGGGCTGTGAAACCTTGCTAAGAAAGATTATTGGGCACAATTATCTCTTTTCCTTGAAAGCTCTCAACTTATAGGTCAATGAGTACCTATGTACTGGGTGATATTCAAGGTTAGAGGAAACACATGCCTTTCTAGTGTGTTGTATCAAATCAGTTAATTACAGGGCAACCTGTTCTTAACAGCCCCTGAAGCACTGCCTGACCTTGTATCAGGGCTTTGAAAAGACACTTTTCTAACAAGGAAATAACCAGACTTGCTAGGCCTTTCCGCGTATCCAGGTATTTACAAGGGTAGCTAAATACAGCAGTTACAATTTCCTTTGAAAGTCACCACACCTCCTCACTCTCCTGATTTCTCAACTTTGACCAGAAAGAACAGTAGCAAGTGGGAGTTTGCTTGAGCATTGTGAATACCAGACCTGGGGAGGCCAGCAATACAACAAGGACTATCTCACCAGTGGTATACACGAGAGGTTGAGTCCTAGCTTAAACTGAACATAAATTGAGGAAACAAGGAGAGGACCTGTTTTCAATGCCACATTGAAATCACGTTAGCAGCACATTTTAAAGAGTGGAGTAAAGAGATATCAGTTGGCAAGGGCTGATTGGTACACTCAGTTTAGAGACTTACTTGGCAGTGTCTGTTAAGATTAAACTTTCATGTACTCTATGACTCAGAAATCTCACTTCATAGTCCTATAGAAACGATCACACATGCATAAAGAATCCTGAATATGGATACACAGTCTAGTCTATTTTCTAATTAACAAAAAAATCAAAACAGGAAATGTTTTAAATATAAACCAAACATGTTGCCATCAAGTGGATTCTTGCTCATAGCCACCCTATAGGACAGAGTAGAACTGCCTCATAGGGTTTCCAAGGAGCAGGTGGTGGATTTGAACTGCTGACCTTTTGGTTAGCAGCCTGAGCTCTTAACCACTGCACCACCAGGGCTTTGATTATAGGGAATGACTAATTAATCAATGGGATTTTCATATTGTGGAATATAATGGGGTAATCTAAAAAAAATTGTGGGAAACAAACGTACAATCCATTAGCAAATCCTTAGATCTTCCTCTAAAATATACCTGGAAGCTGAACAATGTTCTCCAATTCCACCATAGGCATTCTTGTCCAAGTCACCATCCATCATCATTCCTATGGACAAAGACCTAGCAATAGCCTCCTTACGGGCCTCAATCTTCCTCTATCACCCCTACAGTCTATTTTCCACCCAACAGAGTGCTCCATTTAAAATGCAAATCTCATCACTCCAGTGGCTTCTCTTCTCACTTGGAACAGCATCTAAGGTTCTCAGCGGTGCCTCAAAGGCCATATATGGTCTGAGATCTTCAACTTAATTTCGTACCACTCTTTGTTTCCTCCCTTACATCACGCCTTATGGTGGGTTCTCAGCAAAACATTGCAGAATCAATGAAACCGGACCAGCTGCCCTTGAGTTGTCAGAGTGGAACTGTGCTCTATAGGATTTCAACAGCTGATTTCTTGGAAGTAGATTTCCAGGACTTTTTTCTGAGACATCTCTGGGTGGACTTGAAATTCCAGCCTTTCGGTTAGCAGCTGAACACGTTAACCATTTGTACCAGCCAGGGACACCCGACTCAATGAAGAAAGGATCTATATGCACAAAAATGGCAAGATCATCAAGACACACCAGGCCGTACTGTGGATATCGCTATCAAGTCAAAACACCTGGTTCAGATACTAGCTTTTATCACTTTTCAGCTGTGGGGCCTTGCACAGGTTAGCAAATTCTATGTCTCTTTAGTTCCTTATCTAAAGCATAGAATTAATAAGGGTGTCTACCTCATAGAACTGTTGTGAGAGTTAAGTGATTAATACATGTCAAGTCCTTGGAGCCCTATTTTACTAATAAAGGTTTTGAATAATATTGTACCACTACTATTCGGAGCCTCTACGTCTTTCTGTTTTTTCTCTCTTGATGTTTTCATCCCATCATGTCTTGTGGGTGCTATTTTACATTGTGTAATCAGACACAGACCTACTGATAAGGTGGCATTTTAGTAGAGACTTCTAGGAAGTGAAGCTGCGACGACGTGGCTCTCTAGAAGAAGACTATCTAGGCAGGAGGAATAGTTAGAGGACATGCGCTAATGTGGGAACATTCTTGAATGCTCTGTATAAAATAGCAACCACCCACAGCCCATGATGGGGTGAAAATACAGAAGGAAAAGAAAAAAGGTAACTCATTTCCGTTGAGTCAATTCTGACTCATAGCGACCCTATAGGACAGAGAACTGCCACATGGGGTTTCCCAGCCTGTAAGGCTGCAATCTTTATGGAAACCGACTACCACATTTTTCTCCTATGGAGTGGCTGATGGGTTTGAACAGCCCACTTTTGGTTAGCAGCGGAACACTTAACAACTGCACCACCAGGGCTCCTTAAAGAAAGACATAGGGGCTCCAAATGGTATTGATAACAATAATAATTGAGACTTACTATGAATAAGACACAGCTCTAAGTGTTTTACATTTAATCCTCACAACAGTTCTATGAGGTGGGAGGATTTCTGAATGTTCAAAGAAAAACAAGAAGGCCGGGGATGAGTGAATGGAGAGGAAAAGGAGTATAAGGAAGTTTAGAAATATGACAGGGTGAGGTGGGAAGTCAGAGAATGCAGAACATTGGGGCTATGGCAGGACTTCAGATATTACTCTCTGGGAGCTGGAAAGCCGTTGGGAGGCTTATATTAGAAGACTAATATTTTAAATGCATCACTGAATAAAAGCAGGGATCTATCCATTAAGAGGATAATAGAGTAATCTGGGTGAGAGATAATGGTGGCTTGTACAGGGGTAGAGAAAGGTGGTCAGTTTCTGGATATATTTTGGTGGTAAAACTAACAGGCTTTGCTGCAGATTTAGAAGTGATATGTGGGAAAAAGAAATCAAAGATGACACTAAGGCTTCTGGCTGAGCAATGACTGAATTGGGTTGCCATTTACTGCATTGACCAGATGACTGTGAAAGAATCAGTTTGGTAGCAGGGGGTGCTATCAAGAACTTGGTATCAATCCATATTGTTGAGGATCTTCCTCGTTTTCATAGACCCTCTGTTTTGTCAAGTATTATGTCCTTCTCCAGGGCCTGGTCCCGCCTAATATGTCCAAAGTACGTGAGACTAAATTTCACCATCCTCACTTCTAAGGAGCATTCTGTCTGTACTTCTTCCAAGACAGATTTGTTCATTCTTCTGTCAGTCTATGGTATGTTCAATTTTCTTTGATAACGCCATAATTCAAAGGCATCAATTCTTCTTTGGTCTTCCTTATTCATTGTCCAACTTTCCTATGCATATGAGGTGATTGAAAATATCATGGCTTGAGTCAGGCGTACCTTATTCCTCAAAATGACATCTTTGCTTTTTAACACTCTGAAGAGGTCTTTTGCAGTGGATTTGCCCAATGCAGTATGTCTTTTGATTTCTTGACTGCGGCTTCCATGAGCGTTAATTGTAGATTCAAGTAAAATAAAATCCTTGACAACTTCAATTTTTTCTCTGTTCATCATGATGTTGCTTATTGGTCCAGTCGTGAAAATTTTTCTTTTCTTTATGTTGAAGTGAAATCCATACTGAAGGCAGTAGTCTTTGATCTTCATGAGTGAGTGCTTCAAGTCCTCTTTGCTTTCAGCAAGCAAAGTGGTGTCATTTGCATATCTCAGGTTGTTGATGAGTCTTCCTCCAATACTGATGCCCTGTGCTTCTTCATATAGTCCAGCTTCTTGGATTATTTACTCAGCATACAGATTGAATAAGTATGGTGAAAGGATACAACCCTGACGCACAGCTTTCCTGATTTTAAACCACATAGTATCCCCTAGTTCTGTTCGAACAACTGTCTTTTGGTCTATGTATAGGTTCTACACGATCACAAGTAAGTGCTCTGGAACTTCTGTTCTTAATTTTATCCATAATTTGTTATGACCCTCGCAGTTGAATACTTTGCATAGTCAATAAAACACAAGTAAGCATCTTTCTGGTATTCTCTGCTTTCAGCCAAGATTGATTTGACATCAGCAATGATATCCCTCATTCCAAGCTGTCTTCAGAATCTGGCTTGAATTTCTGGCAGTTCCCTGTTGATGTACTGCTGCAACCATTTTTGAATTATCTTCAGCAAAATTTTATTTGCATATGATGCTAATGATATTGTTTGATAATTTCTGCATTTTGCTGCCTCACCTTTCTTGGCATAGATGAGTGAGGGCTTCTCATGTTGCATCTGTTTGTTGAAACATCTCAATTGGTATTTGGTCAATTCCTTGGGCCTTATTTTTCACCAGTGCCTTCAGTGCAGCTTGGATTTCTTCCTTCAATACCATAGGTTCTTGATCATACACCAACTCCTGAAATGGTTGAACGTTAACAAATTGTTTTTGGTACAGTGACTGTGTATTCCTCCCATCTTCTTTTGATGCTTTCTGTGTTGTTCAATATTTTGCCAATAGAATCCTTCAATATTGCACCTCGATGTTTGAATTTTTTCTTCGTTTCTTTCAGCTTGAGTAATGTTGAGTGTGTTCCTCCCTTTTGGTTTTCTAACTCCAGGTCTTTGCACATTTTATTATAATACTTTACTTTGTCTTCTCCAGCCATCCTTTGAAATCGTCTGTTCAGCTCTTTTACTTCAACATTTCTTCCATTTGCTTTAGCTACTATACATTCAAGAGCAACTATTAGTTCTAATATTTCAAAAATACATTAGTTATGCTAGTAATATTATTTTTCTTAGCTACCATTATTCTCAACAGTTCTTCTTGTTAGCTTCCATTGTTTCTGGATGCCTGCTATATGCTAGATGCTCTTCTTGGTAATTAATATGCATTACTTTATCTGATTCTTACACTTTGCTATGATATTATTTGTATCTCTGTTACTCAAATGAGGAAAGCGAGAAATAAAAATGTACAGTTATAATAATATAGTTGGTCCTGGGCCAGAATTTCCTAAAGTTATTTCACAAAATATTTCGTACTATGAAGAAAATGATGGCCCTAGAAGATTGAGTAATGTTAGACTAAACAAATATAAACATGCTTTATGACATGACTTCTCAGATTATTAATATGCAGATTTTATGCTGAGACTCTAAGAGAGACTCCAGTGTACACTATTTCCCAGTTATTAGAACACAGAAGCATTTTTTTTTTTCCCTAGAACTGCTCGCCAGAATACATTTGGGACGTGCCTCTTTAAGCCAGCTTAACTGTGAGTAATGATGTATGTCCATATCTCCATCTTTCTGTGGCATTTTTCTCAAAATCCTCTTCATTTGGTCTTTCTTCTGTGTCATATTGCTACAGACATTTGACACCATCTTGTACTTCTGATTTCTCACTACATTCTGGATTTGGATGTACGTTTGATTGATTCTATATTGTTGGTCTTGCAAACATGATTTCACTTTGAAAACAATTTTAATTTGAGAGATACCCAGATTGCATGTTATATGAGCAGAACCAATCAGTATAGAATTTTCCTTTGGTCATCTTCCACTACTAAGTCACCCCAGTGTTATGGCCACCCGTTGGGAATTGGATACTATAGGTCAGTTCTGGTCTCCTTCAACCTGCCTTTGCTCTCCTCAGCTTCTTCCAGCTTGATTCACTGATGTCTCTATCCATGGGTTCAACGCCTTCTCAGTTGAAGATTCACTGCTGACTTAGACCCTTCTTATAGCTACTGGGGCCTAATATGAACCTATTGTGCTATAGAGGGGGCCTTGGTGGCCCTCAGTGAGAGGGAGCCCTCCCCGCAATTTGTCAGTCATGGATCTTTATTCCTGCCCTGGTCCCATTACCAAAGTCTTGCATCACTCTCCATTCAAAACCCTCAGTTCTGCTTAAGCAACCACATTTGGCTCTTGTCAGTGTCCCTGGAGACATTTAATTGCACCCTTTAATTCATGGTCTTTAGCTCAACTATCCATAGAGAGCATCTTCAACAATGATTTGGTTAGACTTCTAGGCGTCTCTTAACCAAGAGTTTTGTTTGCTGTATCTTTCCCTCTATTGTGAGAATGACACATTGATGACAATGGAAGCTTTCATTTTATGAATGCTGACTATGTCCAGGTTTGTACTAAGGTCTTTATATGCATTATTTAATAGACATAGAAAACAAGTACAATTATCCTCATTTTAGACAAGGTAACTGAGGCCAAGTTAATAAACTTGCCATAGTGATGCCCTACTTAGTGGTAGTGTCATGGATTGAATTGTTTCCCCTCAAAATATTTGTCAGCTTAGCTAGGTCATGATTCCCAGTATTGTATGATTGTCTACCATTTTGTCATCTGATGTGATTTCCCTATGTGTTGCAAATCCTATCACTGTGATGTAATAAGATGGTGTTATGGTTAAGATTGTGTGTCAACTTGGCTGGGCCATGATTCTCAGTGTTTTTTATGTGATCGCTCCCATGATTGAATATGCTGTGAGTAGCCAATCAGATGAAAGGGAGTTTTCTTGGGGGTGTGGCGTGCATCTGAATATAAGCAGACGTTCTAGCTTTTTGCTCACTCTGGATCCTGCAGCTGCCTCCTGTCGTCTCACCTCTCGTTCCTGGGACTTGAGCTGTCAGCTTATCTGCCAAACTTGGGATCCGTCGACCTTCGCAGCCTGTGAGTGGAGCCCTGCTCACTGACCTGCCGATCTTGGGCTTGCCAGCTTCTGTGGCTGCGTCAATTGGGAGAGGCCTCTACCCTGATCCATGAACTTGGGACATTCTAGCCTCTATAATCACATGAGCTGTTTCCTTGATATAAATCTCTGTCTATATATATTTCTATGCTTTACTGGTTTTGCTTCTCTAGAGAATCAAGCCTAAGACATATGGATTAGTGGCAGTTATATTGATGAGATCTACCAGATTAGATAGTGTCTTAAGCCAATCTCTTTTGAGATATAAAAGCGAGAAGTGAGCAGAGAGACATGGGGATCTCATACCACCAAGAAAGCAGTACTGGGAGCAGACCACATCCTTTGGACCTGAGGTTCCTGCACTGAGATGACCAAGGGAAGACCGATGCATCACAAGGACCTTCCTCCAGAGCAAACAGAGAGAGAAAGATTTCCCCTGGAGCTGATGCCTTGAATTTGGACTTGTAGCCTACTAGACTGTGAGAGAATAAATTTCTCTTTGTCAAAAGCCATCCACTTGTGGTATTTCTGTTATAGCAGCACTAGATGATTAAGACAGGTAGGGACAAGATTCAAACTCAGGCTTTCATATTTAAGCCTGTCCTACTAAAACAATGCTACTGTCCCATCAATATACATTTGGGACACCCAGTGTCAATGCTTGACCTTAATTTGCTTATGTTTTCCTTTATCTGAATTTAAATAGTATTTACTATATAGAAAGCAAAGCTATCTTGTATCAGACTTAATTAATTCACTCACTTATTCTTTGACGAATTAATCAAAAATATACTGAGGGCTAACTGAGAGCCAGATACTTTGATGAATTAAGGAATGAGAAATTCCTGACAGTATCTGACTTCAGGGTGCTTTTGGTTTTCTCCGGAGACAGATATATAAACAAGTATGTAGACTATTATGGATACCATTATAGTCAGTTATATGTTTAACATGTATAGTCATTTAATTCAGTAGAATGATCATTAGGACATTGAAAACTGTTACCTTAGTGTCTCTAAACTCAACATATTTCAAAAAAGTAGTGTTCATGCTTATTGTAAGTATGTACAGCTAGGTGGTTAAGTGAAATACCATTTATCTAGATATATAGATGTTATCAGAGGGACCAGTCCCTGGAGAAGAACATCATGCTTGGTAAATTGGAGGGTCAGTGATAAAGAGGAAGACCCTCAATGAGATGGATTGACATAGTGGCTGCAATAATGGGCTCAAGCATAACAACAATTACAAGGATGGCAGTGTTTTACTCTGTTGTACATGGGGTCGCTATGTGTCGGAACCAACTCAACAACACCTAACAACAACATAGATGATGGTGCTCCCCTTAATGAGTCATTTAGAATTCTTTAGATGTTTGAAAAATTGATGAAAATCTAGAAGAATAATCAGTTTACTCAAGGGGATCCCAGCTAGGACAGTTCTTTGCAAATTATTTCTATATCAGGATAGACACCTCCCCTCCTCCCCGATCAGAAAACAGAAGCTCACTGGGAAGGCCCTAGGTGTTTGAAAGGTTTGAACTAGCAAATGTTTTCATTTAACATTTTGACATTTATTCTTGGAAGGATATAATAAATAAGTAGTACTACATGTGAGTGCTGGAGAGGCAAGATGGTGTCCTCAGGCAACATGGCTGACAGCCAGGTTGGGAAAGAAGAACCGTAGTGGTGGCTGTGCCAAACATTTTTAAGAATGTAATTATGTTAGGGACAGGGAATTTGGGGTGCAAAGGCTCTTTGGCTCATTTCTTATAATGTGTAGAATCAGAAACATACACTTTATTGCATGAAATGTACAGCCTGCAATTGGTTCTGGTTATATTTCCATAATTTCAAAGCCACCCATTTGTGTTATTTTTTGTTACAGCAGCACTAGGTAACTAGGACAGTGCTATTATGATCTCCATTTAACAGATTGGAAATTGAAGCAAAGAAAAGTTAAGTTACTTGCCCAAGGTTATAGTTAGTAAGTGTTAGAATTAGGTCTTTAAGTATTTGTTATGGATTGAATTGTGTTTCCAAAAAATGTGTGTCAACTTCACTAGGCCATGATTCCCAGTATTGTGTGTTTGTCTACCATTTTGATTTGATGTGATTATCCTATGTGTTGTAAATCCTAACCTTTATGATGTTAATGAGGCAGGATTAGAGGCAGTTATGTTAATGAGGCAGGACTAAATCTACAGGATTAGGTCGTATCTTGAGTCAGTCTCTTTTGAAATATAAAAGAGAGAATCAAGCAGAGAAAGGAGGGACCTCATTACTACCAAGCATGAAGAGCCAGGAGTAGAGCGCATCCTTTGGACTCAGGGTCCCTGCACTGAGAAACTCCCAGACCCAGGGGAAGATGACAGATGTTAGGTGACAGAAAGGGAAAGTCTTCCCCTGGGGCTGATACCCTGAATTCAGACTTCTAACCTCCTAAACTGTGAGAGAATACATTTCTGTTTGTTAAAGCAAGCCACTTGTGGTGTTTCTATTATAGTAACGCTAGATAACTAAGACAGTATCTACTGAAAATGTCACTCTGCTTCAGTAATTATAAGGAGAAATAAAGAGAAGGACTTGTATCCAGGTTTGGACCCTGCTGGGATAGAATGGGAATGAGTAGGAGAGAGAGAAAATTCAGAGAAAGACATAAACATTTATAGTGTGAGAGGGAAATAAGAGATCAACGAATACCTCCAATAATTCCAAAACATTTATCTACTCAAAAATTAAGGATTTCAGTAAGGGATGTTAAGTACCTGGAATTTTTCAGTTAACAAGGAACAGAAACACCAACCCTATTTTGACTGTACCACGTTAGTCCATCCTACCAGTGATTCTACCATCCAAAGGTCTCTGGAAGAAGAGATACTGTTAGCCATGGACAACAGTTAAAGATGGAGAAGGTAATTTGTTTGCAGTCTGCCTCATCAAGCAAGATTATCCTGGACATTTAGACAAATTACAATTCTCTTTCCCCTGCCCTGTAGTTCTGACAGTTCATTATTGACATCCTAAGGTAGTATGATTAGCTTTCTAAATCCTGACATGGCAGGACTGCTGGAACTTGGTAGGAAAATAATACTAAGTTTAAGCCAGGGAATAAACCTGTAGTTACACCTTGTTTATCAAGGATCATTGTATCACGCTTACTCTTTGCTAAAATAGAAGGGTAAGCGTGTTTTTTCATTTATTCATTCACAGTTCTTTATTGAGAACAAACTCTAAACCAGGCATGTTGCCAGAATCTGATGTTACAATTAGTCCCTACTTTCCATGAATGATGGTGGAAACAGGCAAGAAAACAATTTTAACACGTGCGTTCTATGTTTGATAACTTTAAGCCAAGGAAGCTGTAGGAGCCTGGAGTAGACACAACTTATCTAATACTGGTCAAGAGTGGTTTCTCAGAGAAAGTGATATTGATCCTGTGACCTGAAGAATGATTATGTGTATGTATATGCCCTTTGCTGTTGAGTCAATTCTGACTCGTCGCGCCCCTATAGGGCAGAGTAGAACTGCCTCATAGAGTTTCCAAGGAGCGACTGGTGGATTCAAACTGCTGATCTTTTGGTTAGCAGCCGAGCTCTTAACCACTGCATCATCAGGGCTCCAAGGAATACACAGATGGCATTGAACTAACATGATTGGGAAGAAACAGAGATAGGTCACTGCTCTAAAGTATCTTCTCTCTTTTTAAAGATACAAGCAACTTTAGAAATTAGCATAACCAAGCCACAGTAAATTATTATCAGCTGCAATGTGTGATAGAGAAAAGTTTATAGGAGGCTAGAGGAGGGAAAATATCTCCATGGTTATCAGTATAGCCAATTTATAAATGACTTAATTTGGGCACCCACTCTGATACTTTGCCATCTGCTTGAAAAGAATTTTCTTCCATTACGTAAAACACCAGATCATGGGGTGTTGCCTATATTAATGGCTCTTTTTTCTTACAGGGGAGCCTCATGTGCTCCATCTCGAGTTGTGCTCCAAAGTCAGGCTGCATTAGATGTTCATGCTGTTTGCCACTTGGGAATTCGAATCTATCAACAGCTGTCTGGATAGAGCACTTTTGGGCATCGAACTCTGGAAGAAGGTGGACCTAAGAAAACTCATCAACTCTTTTGGAGACAAAAAATCACAAAGCACACACCTTACGGTCCAATCTTTATGGCTGAAGGGGCTACCCACTGTGTAATTTCACACTTCTTTTTGGCATGTGGAATCTGTTAATCCTGAAACTTCAAAATGTACATATTTCCCCCAAATGAGATGTAATTCTGTTGAGTTAATTATCATACAATTATAGCAATGGAAAAGAAAACTCTAATCAAACATGAACAGCTTGTCTAACTATTAACCAGGCCATGGTGTACCATTATTTAGCTCTGACTTGCGTGATCCATCATAGACTTTCGGCCCTCTGTGAACAAGAGCTTAAATGAGTATATACTCATTTAAAAGTGAGAGACCTGGCAGCCTGAGATCCTGTGTTTGTCTTTAAATTGTTTAGTCATTATATTTTACTAGCATGAACATACAGCACCAACCTTCCTCCTTCCTCCCATCTTCTCATTGTGATGGAAAGGAGTGGGTAGGCCATGGAACAAAAGGTACGCTTTCCCAGGACTCAGACCTACTAAAGTGGTAACATGTTTTAAAATACTCCTATCTATATTCCATTAAACTATTAAAAAGAAGCTTAGAAGTAAAATGCCTCTAGTAAGTTTCCTTTCTAGGCAGATCCAAAGTCCAAAGCATCAAATTCAGGCTATATATATAGAGAGAGATATTTAATGTTAGTCCAATTTGAGCCTTCTTCAGGCCAAGTCAAGCTATTGTCAATATTCTAACATTCAAGCAAAGCATGACTTAGGTGTGGCATAAACTTTTAGTTTCACAACCTTAAATACAAGAAGTCAGTTCAAATGGATACAGGGGAATGAAAGTAGAGTTTGCTCTTGTTGAAAGTACTAGCCTGTTAACCAGGTTGAGGTTCAGGTCTGGGAAGGAAAAACAGGAAAGACAAAGCCATTCAGACGGTCTGACACTGCCTTCCAGGGCTACAAGTCATTTCTTCTGAGACAAGGGCTCAGCTTATCCCCAGGCGTGCTAGAAACTACGCATGGTATCTAGTGATGGAAGACTATTTGATCATTCTAACACGTATTTGGCTGGGCTTGCCTTGGTATCAGTCATAGGGGCTCCAGGCCATCAGCTGGTAAGGAAAGGCAGGAACTTACATTTCCTATGGGAATCTATCATGTCAGATATGTGGGAACATGTAGGTTGATTAGATGCAGAGAGATCTATCTGTCTTGGGCTTTGACACAGTGGCATGTTTAGAAATGGAGGCAAGTAGCTGATTTTAATTTTGCCAGTACAGTCTTAACTACCTCAGATGATCTCTTCTATTCACAAAGAGGTCTACCTAACTGGTTTTCTGTTGTTTCTCAATAACTAGGGTCTGCAAAAAGGGGCGAAGTGGGGTGGGGAAAGGTGAAGAAAAGACAGAGTGGGAGTGAATCCTCGCTGACAGTGTTGTTGAAGCTGCCACAGCAACCACCATTGGTAACCACCCCATGGGCCCTATCTGTAAACAAACAGGCCATTCCCATGAAAATATCAGTCTCATAAGACCAAGATCAACAAGCATATTGTATCTTCCTTTTCTTCACTCCAGTCTTCTGCTAACAAGAAGAGAAAAGCAAATACAGTATCTTTGGAATAAGAACCCAGTTGGGGTGAATATTCCAGGATGCTTTGAATGTCAAGGCTTGCTTTCCACACTTACCTTGCTTCCTGTAAGAGTTTTGCAAAGCTGAAAATTAGCTTTGGAAGCGATCCCATGTAGAGGCTTGCATGGAGAGAAGATGCCAGTGAGAATGGAGCATAAGAAAAATGACTCAGGCCAAGGCTGGGAAGAACTCAAGCTAAAAAGGGGGTACAGACTAGGAAACAAGTTAACAATTTGTGTAGGAGTGTGGTGCATGCAGGAAAGGGCAGGTGGGGAGAAGAAAAGCAAAAAACCCCAGATGCAGGTAAAAAGCACTGCCTGAAGAGAGCAGTCTCAGCCTGGGAGAAGAAGTAAGGGTGCTCAAGGATTCCACGGCATCTCCGCAGAAGCTCTTCGGTATTAGAGCACAGGCTGGCCTCTCTCATCTTTGATGGAATCTGTCGATGGTGCTAGATCCATTTCCTTCATGTGCCTCATGAAAGCATTTCCTCCAGGGCAGACAGAGGACAGACATTCCTCTTTAGAGAAAAAAGCTGTCTTGGTGGAGGTCCACATAGCTACCTTCTGCTGAGGAAATGAATAATTGGAATGTAGGAGGGAGAAATGGCCATAAGGGTCATGCGAATGTTTTGTCTTTAACATAAGGTGGTACCAGATGTGGGCAGGGTCATCAGAGGTTACTTCTTACTGTTCTGGGGGCTCCCAACTGCCTTGATTCCACCTCTGTGATTCTGAAGTTTCTTGCCTCAGAATAGGGCCAAATCCAGCCCATTTAGATGATGTGCCCAGGAGACGCAGGGCAACATGGATTATAAGCACCTCAGGTGACTTCTATACATTTTTGTGGCCATTAATGGCACATTCTTTCCCTAGGAAACCATTGATTGGAATTGATGAAAACATCCTTGATGAGCTACTTCTTTAAGAGAGTGCAGTGCCCCTAGGCTAGCACGTAATGAGAAAGTTTGAAGAATCAGGGAATCTGAGAGAGTCTGACACAATAACGTTCTTGATGACCCATACCTCCAAAATAGCTGTCTGTGTCTCTAGTCAGCGTTATTTGTCACATGTTTTAGCAAAAATTTCACCCTCTGATGTTTTGGATAATAATAACAGAAAAAAATTATTTAATGCAAACACATGAGAGCCCTTCACCTCACTGCCTATTTGCTGTATGGCTTCCAGTAGTACCATAGGTCTTGTTAGGGACCATCAAGTCGATTTTCAACTCATAGACACCCCATGTTACAGAGTAGAAATGCCCCATAGGGTTTTCTAGGCTGTAATCTTTATGGGAGGAGATAGTCAGTTCTTTGTCTCACAAAGCCACTGGGTGGGTTCAAACTGCCAACCTTTCAGTTAGCAGCCAAGCTCTTAACCATTGTGGTTTTCCAGAATGTCTCTCATACCTCTGGATGAGGTACTTTTTCCTTGTCTTGAATAAGAGGTATCTATTTTTGTTCTATTCTCCTGCCACTGAATAATCCAACTGCTTCATTTAGATTTTGTTAACTTGTAGGAGTGTTTTGCATTAAAAAAATAATAACAATAGCTACCATGTATTGAATACACATTGTGCCAGGCAATGTGCTTTGCCTTTATATGAAAATTTTTAAATCTTCATGGGAACCATGCATGGTAATTATTTTTATATCCATTTTTACAGATGAGGAACTAACCAGTTGACATGGAGTCAATTCTGAGTCATGGGGAACCCATTGTGTCACAGTAGAGCTGCCTCCATATGATTTTCAATGGGCAAGGCCTTTCTTCTCAGGTACGTCTGGGTGGACTCGAACCTTCAGCCTTTTGGTGAGCAGCTCAGCATGTTAACTGTTTGAACCATCCGGGAGCTCCATAGATGAAGAAACTTGGATACAAAGGGGTTAAGTACATTTCTTTGTAGAATTCACAGCTAGGAAATGGCAGAGTACAAATTTGAGTACAAAGATAATCTGATTCTAGAACCCACAGACATAACTACTGTGGTATGTAGCCTCCCTATGGCAGCTGGTACGGGAACAGTAGTGGTTCATTGGTAGAATTCTCACCTTCCATGCAGGAGACCCAGTTTGGGCCAATGTACCTGATGCACAGCCACCACCTGTCTGTCAATGGGGGCTTGAGTGTTGCTATGATACTGAACAGGTTTCAGTGGCGCTTCCAGACTAAGACTGACTAGGAAGAAAAGTCTTGTGATGTACTTCCTAAAATCAATGAAAACTCTATGGATCGCAATCGTCTCATTCTGTTTGCTATGCATGGGGTCGCCATGAATTGGGGACCAACTCAACAGCAGCCAGCAACAACAAAGGCATCTGACAAAAGTCTGTAATACCAAAAAAAAAACCCCACTGCTGTCAAGTCGATTCTGACTCATAGCAACCCCATAGGGTTTCCAAGACTATAAATCTCTACGGAAGCAGAGTGCCATACCTTTCTTTCGAGCAGCCACTGGTAGTTTCAAAATGCTGACCTTTCAGTTAGCAGTCGATCGCTTTAACCACTGCACCACCAGGGCTCCTTTAAAGTCTGTGATTAAAAAAAAACAGACTCGTTGCTGTTGAGTTGATTGCAACTCATAGGACAGAGTAGAACTGCCCCATAGGGTTTTGAAGGAGCAGCTGGTAGAATCCAACTGCTAACCTTTTGGTTAGTAGCTGAGCACTTAGCCACTATGCCACCAGGGCTCCAAAGTCTGTGATAGCAGATATTAAATAAATATTTACATAATTGAATTGGATTCAAAATTGAATTGAAAATCATCTCTCTCTAGCTCTTCTCCTCAAGATAATACACTTCTGACATTTTATGTATCTACCTTTTAGTGTAGTTGCCAAACTGAAGATTGGATTCTAAAGCTAAACAGACCTTGGTTTCATTCTAACTTCTCAACTTCAACCTGTGTACCCTTGGACAGGTCATTCAACCTTTCTGAACCTCAATCCATTCATTTAAAAAATTGAGATATGTTCTTTATAAAATGGTAGTAAGTATCACATGATATAAACAATGAACACTCGGCAAGTTAGCATAGAGTAGATACAAGCGCCTTTGCGATTCCTTCCTCTCTGTAACAGCCACATGGCACTATCCCCTCCTGTAACTAACGAGTCTGAAAACATGCTTTCCTAGAGAAATATGTCAAATTCTTCACTCTTCAGCCTTAAACCCAACTATTTCCTTTTAAGAACAAAGAATCTCATCATATTTATGTGATATTTCTATCTTCTTATGTGATTCCTTATAAAAGATGGTGGTTTCCCTTAGTTTTCTTTTTTTACATCTTGATTCTAACTAGGGACTGTCAATATCTCAATAAGTAACTACCACCATCTGCATATGACAGAAGCTTTTTTGGAAGTTAACACTGTCTATTGATTGCTGATGCCTCCTTTCTATCAATAAAGGCTTTCTTTGTACTGATCAAGGGCAGTAGAGCCAATTGTGGGGCCATTACAGACAAGTTTGGATTTCAATGAGATCCATAGAGCAGGGATAATGGGATATATTGTCATCCTGTAGATAGTGCAAGAGCTGCTGTGGTTTACTTAACTCGAAAGGACATTTCATAATTCTGACTAAATTGGGATCACAAGTCAGATGAAATTTAGGATAAAATTATAGTGATCTTGCCCTCTCGAGGCTTTGAAAGAATAAGGCATTGCCAGACTTGGTAATGGCTGTTGATGAAGTTTCTTTAGCTCAAGAAGGAAAGCTACTATTTCAGGAGTTGAGTTTCTTGGGTCCAGTGACAGAAATGATCAATTCTTCATAAACTAAAAAGGCTTATGATTATAAGAAATGAGAAATATTAGTGTTCCATGAAGCAGGGTGAAATTAAAGTCTTTTTAGAAATACTTTATGAGGACATAATGGGCATGAAGAAATGGTTGTATCCTAGTGTTGAAGTCCTAATATCCAGTTTAGAGAAGAAAAAAAATATATATATTAAGAACAGGTATTAGGTAGTTATTCTGTACCAGGAGCTGTGTTAAACATATCATGCATTATGTTACATAATTCTTACAACAACCTTGCAGGTACTGTGCAATCTTAAATCTGTGGTCAGAAAGATTAAAATTTTTGTCCTAGGGCATATAGATAATATGTTGCACAACTTGGACTCGAAATCAGAACTTGTCATAAAAGTGTATTCTCTTTTTACTGTGCAAATCTTGTTGCCTGATTCATGGTTTGTAACCCTCCAGTGTCACCTACTTCATGTTGACCATACTGTGCTAAGACTAGGCCTTCTATTCATTTGTTTAGAGTATAAATTAGGCTACTTTTAGTATTACACCAGGGGTCATTATTATCCAAGAAACGGATAAGAGTAGGCCCTGGGATCGATACAAGGTGAGTGGGGGAGATATTTGAGAAGCATATTTAACCTGAGGACATCCCATAGGCCTATTTCTGGCTACACAGGAGAACTGTGCTACGTAATTCTCTGCTTTTCCAAGGATCCTAGTATACAGGAGATGAAGATATATGTGCTGAGCATTAGTTAAGGCAAGATCTTAATATTAATAATAAGAAAATAAATATTTATTGAGGCACACTGGTTAAAGCATTAGACTGCTAACCCAAAGGTCAGTGGATCGAACTCACCAGCTGTTCCATTGGAGAAAAGACCTGGGTATCTGCTCCCATAAAGATTACAGCCCAGGAAACCGTATGGCACAGTTTTACTCTGTCATACATGGTTGCTGTGAGCTGTAATTGACTAGACGGAACACAACAACAACTCATCTTGAGGCACTGTACTAGATATTTTAGCTCTTATCCACTCAATCCTTAGCAATTTTATTTTTAGGATAAGATGAGGAAAGTTATGAAAGCCAGCGCTTAGGGAGATCAAGCCAGTTGTGCAGAATTGCATATCTAGAAAATGACAGCTCTGAGACCTGAAATCTGTCAGTCCAACTCCAAGGGTTATTCTTGTTCTACTTTAACCTAATCATTGGTTAATTATCAACATTTAACTACTATGTGCCAAGCCTGCTGCTAGGCACAAGAAATCACAGATAAATAAAGAACAAATACTACTCTCAGGGGTTTTATGTCTTTCATATTTTAGTCAATTATTTCCTGTTAGAAAGAAAGCCTATATGTTTCTTGAACTTGGACAGAGTCTTTTTCTGCTTTTACCTCCTTTATTTTGTCCTGCACAATACTGAGTAAGCAGTAGCCATTCAACAATGCTACATAATTGGCTTATTTATCTCAGGCCCTCGTTCATCCTACCATCTCCCACTTAGAGAGATGAATCAGGGCTATTTTACCTTGAATCATGAGCCCTCAATGTTTTGGAGAATTCCAACTTTGTGATTTCCTTGCACTTCTATTACTACAAATGGAAAATAGAGGGGTTAAGAGTCTAATACCATGGGCATGGAAGGAAGCTGGAACATCAGCAGGGAACAATGATTCATAATCACATAGGTCTTTTTCCTCTTGGATTTCAGTACTTTTTCTCCTACTGCCAGTTTCCCCTTTTTGCTGTTGCCCAGATCAACAGAAGAAGACAAAAGAAAAAAAAACAAACAAACAAAAAGCTATGCATTTTAGGAGATGCCATCCCATTAAGCTTTTCTCCCTTTTCTGTTCTAGGAGATGGAGTGGAAATTCATGGGCTATCAACTTCCTAGCACGGGATACTAGAGATCCCAACCTCATCTCAGAGCCTTTCATTGCAAGAGCACTTAGAGTCCATATGAGATGCCATGTGCCTAGAATGATCTTCCTCACAGAGAAAGGTAAAATTTCTCCTGGCTTTTCTTTTCTGGCTTGGAAAAGCACATAGTAGGTGCTCCATAAATATATGTTGAGTGGATACAAACATGACCTAAAAAAATGAGTAAAGTTGGAATTGGGGAGGGGGAGCCTATGTTCATTGCAGTAACCCACAACACTACTGAACTGAACATATACTTTGATTTATGGATAAAAATAATCTAATAATGTTATCCCATTCATTTGTTTACACATTTAGCAAGTAGCAATTTATTGAGTGACTTCTATATAAAAGGCATGGATCTAGGCTAAGAGTATACAGTGGGGTACTAATAGACATTCTCAGTCCTAAAATATTTTACAACTTAGTGGAATAAATAATCTAAGCTGAGAGAATAAACAAATTCATATAACACATTATATTAAATCACAAAAGGAAATGACTATTTCTGATTGCAAAAGTAATAAAGAATATTTGTCTCCACAGAAGTCTTTAAGTTGTTTGATCTCCTCTTCCTTCTCCTCATCTATTTACACATTGTCTAATTTATATCATTTTATCCCGAAAGACCTACACTTTGTCCTACAATTGGCAGGCATAATAGATACATACTACCACAAATGAATGCTTCTTAGAAACAAGGATGGCGAGACTACGTCTCACATTCTTTGGACAAGTTATCAGGAGGGATCAGTCCCTGGAGAAGAACATCATGCTTGGTAAAGTAGAGGGTCAATGAAAAAGAGGAAGACCCTCAACGAGATGGATTGACACAGTGGCTACAACAATGGGCTTAAGCATAACAACAACTGTGAGGATGGTGCAGGACCGGGCAGTGTTTCGTTCTGTTGTACATACGGTCATTATGAGTTGGAACAAACTCAACGGCACCTAACAACAACAGAAACCACCACAAATGACAAATATTTGTTGAGCACTTTCTATGTATCAGTCACTGTATAAATGCTCCAACTATATGTCATATTTTGCTAAGAGCTTCACAGGCTAAGAGCTAACATTTATTGGGTATTTATTGTGTGTCAGCGATTTTCATGTATTATGCATTCGTTTAATCTTCACAACATCTCTATGAGGTATTACTATTATTTTACAGGCCAAGTTACTTTTCCAACCACCATCCACCTGTCAGTTTGTCATCCTGTGGTGGCTTGTGTGTTGCTATGACGCTGGAAGCTATGCCACTGGTATTTCAAATACCAGCAGGATCACCCATGGTGGTGGTGCTTTCAGACTAAGACAGATTAGGAAGAAGGGCCTGGTGATATGCTTCTGAAAATTAGCCAATAAAAACTTCATGGATCACAACAGAACATTGGCTGACTTGCTTACTTTGGACACATTATCAGGAAGGATTGATCCTTGGATGAGGACATCATGTTTGGTGAAGGAGAGCGTCAGCGAGGGAATGGGAGACGTTTGGTTAGACAGATTGGCACAACAGTCACAGAGATGCACTAGAACTTGTCAGTGATTGTGAGGAGATGCAGGGCTGGGCAATGTTCCACTCTGGTGTATATAAAGTCACCACGAATTGGAGTCAACCCTATGGCAGCTATCTATCTACCTAACTTTTCCAAGTTCATACAACTGTCGAGTATCTGGATTCAGATATGATCCTAGCTGGTCTCACTCCATGGTCAGCACTAATCACCATTGTGCTAGTGGATTTATGTCAACATAGTTTAAAACATACATTAGAACATATCATAATGCGTTGTACATAAAAAAGAAAATACTGTTTTGTGAAAGTTTTTTTCAGTTATTAATATACATATATAGATACATAATGTGTATGTGTGCACAGGGTCAAATATGCTATTCATTTTTTATTTGAATCATGGTCAAAAGAACTTGAAAAACACTGCTACTAAACCATAGAAATCCATAACACATTACTGTACAGGAGTTCACTCTCCATTCCTGAGGTGCTTGTTGTTTAAAATGAATTTTCTGGAGAAAAAAATGCTACTTTGAAAGTGGATGCATTTTCTGATGTTCATGAGCTTTTGGAGTCAAAGTCAACTGCATTCACCTCCCAAGCCTGTAGACAAGAACGTTGCCGCTTCTTGACAAATCTCTTTAAGCCTATGTTTCCCCTATTGAAAATGGATATGATGAGACTTGCTTTTTGGGGTTTGTGAAAATTACATGAGCTATTGAATTTAAATCGCTTAACACACCATTGGCGCTTAAGAAATTTTATCCTGAGTGCCTCCTCTTTGTCCTGTTCCTAGAAATTCATACTTTATAAGCACTGGGCCCTGCTCAAAGAAATTCCTAAAGATTCCTTGAGTCTGTTGGGTGGCACCCCAAAGTTGGGCAGACATCATTTCAAACTATTTGCTTAGGGTACTATGACTGAGAAGTAGGTCTTTCATTCCTTCAGGGAATAACTAAGGGAGCAATCACTGAAGATAGCCTAAGAGCCAGGATCTACAAGTTTACTCACTGAGCTCTTAGTCAAAGAATAAGGGCATAGATAGGAAATATCCTAGGTAAAGTGGAGTGGTGCTTCTCTGGGTCTTTCCACACCAGTAGTGTTTTAGAAGGTGAAGCTGCTATGATAAATCACATGTTGGTCGGACTCATGGAGATTCACTGCACTTAGGACTCTTTTAAAGATTGAGATATTGTAGAAACCACTCTCCTAGGCTGTAATCCCCTGATAATTCTGGAACCAGTGTTTTTTCCAGTTCTTCAAAGACTCTTCCTCTGAAATGAAAAAGCAGATGCTTTTGGCAGCTGGTTTCACCTATTAGTTCTTTAATCTATTCTAGAAGAGAGCTGTGCTTCGTTAATAGCAATGTGTTCAATCTGGGTAAATGTGCAAGATGCTGGCCTGACAGCCTTAAATTGCAGAGGACATACCAGATACCAATTCTCGTTCTTTACTTCAATGAATTTTCTCCCTGTTCTTGCCCCTGTTCCAAGTTCCCACCACCCTTGTCTCCACCCGCTAGCTCTACTACCCCTACCCTTTGTAGTTGAAGGCATGAATGGAGATGGAGTTCCAACTACTTAGTTTTAATCAATCCCTAGCTTTCTTTAGATATTGAAAGACTCTTTTCAAGCTGTTTTTATTTAGCAACATTTGTTTTTATTTGACTCATTCTTCCAATAATTGGGAAATGGAATATTCACTGAGAAGGTGTGAGTAGGACCTAATAGTTCCAATTCAGCTAGAGATGAATGTACGAGGAAATGTACAAGGGTTACAACCCTTGTCAGAGTGAGACAGATACTTTTATGAACAGCATATATTTGAACAATCGCAACTAAATGCGGTCGTCCTAACCCCAGCACCCCTAAACAATGATGGTAAATGGTGACCTTTAAAAAGAAAGATTCTTAAATGTAGGGTTGACTAGGTTGGGATTGCATTTTCTGCACTAGTTTTTCAGACAGGTGCACACTACACACACACACACACACACACACACATAATATTTTATATATTTCATTTTTTAACTTTTCTTTCCAGTTGACTTCTAAAATTTACTCCTATTAACCTTTAATCTTAACTCATTTGACCCACTTCACCTCTGCTCCTTGATGCCTGGGTTAAGAAAACAAACATTCACCTTCAGCCATACACATCACAGAAGCAAATACCAACTAAAACATTACCAAAAGTCAATTGAAGGAGAAACAGAACAGATTGGAATTCCTTGTGGCCCCCCCTCCTGGTTCCTTTTAGGCCCCAGGCAAGTGAGCATGTGCTAATTTGCATGGTTGACTAAATGGCATGCTTAGACCCCAAATTTGCATCTCCGCTTAGGTTCAAAAGTGGGTCCCTGAGCCAGTTTCCCTTAGCTCCTCTGTTATTTCCCACTCATAAGTTAAACCCTTTGGGAATGTTGCTCACCAGGGTACATCTTAGTGCAGAGAAGCTGTAATTGGCTGGGCCCCATTCTTCCTCTAATGTGGGGTACAGACATCTGGTACTGATGTGATGGGATGAGGTAGGGGAGATGAAGGGATGGGCAAGAAAAGGAGATAATTTCCAAATGCAACCATACAAAAGGCTTTGAGAGACTTGCCCCACTCACCCCACTCGTCTCCCTTTCCAAATGAAGAAACTCCCCATAATTAAGACAGCCCATGGCTTTTCACCTTCCTTCCACCTCCCCAGGCCTGAATGGGTAAGTGGGGGTCAAAAACAATCTGAACAGCTTTATGTAAACCATTAAATTTCTCTATGCCTCAATTTCCTTACCTGTTAAATGGGAATCAGATACTTGCCCAATCTAATGAAATGGATTGTTAGGAAGGTTATAATGGTATTTGGAGATCATCTAAGCTCTGAGAATGAAAAGTAGCTTTCATCTTCCATCCTGTGCTGAGAAAGTTTCTGGAGCAGCATTGAGGGCATGTGGGAAAGAATGTCAGGACCGTTACATAATGACTGCAGTGGGGTGTGGTGGCACGTGTGCTTCCTCTTACTTGTTGCATCGAGTCAATTCTGACTCATGGCGACCCCATGTGTTACAAAGCAGAATTCCTCCATAAGGTTTCATTGGCTGTAATCTTTATAGAAGCAGTTTGCCATGCCTTTCGTTCACAGAGCTGTTGGATGGGTTTGAAGTGCCAACCTTTGGGCGAGTGCCAATCACAAACCACTTGCACCTTCTCTTAGCCTCCCCGAATATAGTTCAGCCCTGCCATTTCATGGAAATCAAAATCTAGAGAGTTGAGGCAACTTAAGTCAGATTGTCAGAGCAAAGTGTTTCACGCTATAAGTTTACGTAAGCAACAAGGATTTTACTAGGCTGCCATTTCAGTCTTTTCTGGGGAGAATATTGAGTTGAGTAAATAATTCTTTGGTGACTGCATCAATTTAGTCGCAAGTGTCAGAAACCTAACTCCAGCTATTGGCTAGAGGGGTAATTTGTCAATTCATAGAATCACGGTAGAGTTGAGCGATCAAACAAGGGGAAAAGAAGGGATACAGCTAAGCCTCAGGAACAACTGGAAGCAGGTGTTTGGGTGGTGTAGAACCTTTCTCTAAATCTCACAACTCTTATCTGCGTTTCAACTTTATTTGTTTATTCACGTTTTTTGGCTTCAGCCACAAGAGGGAGACTGTATCATTCTCTCTGAGCTCTGAAATTTCAAGTATCTCAGGAATGTGCACTGATTGGTTCAGATTAGGGAAGGGGTGAAACCATATAAAAACATGGCAGCTCCCATCAGAAGCATATGAATGGAGTAGGGGAGGAGCTGATCCTAGAAAAAGCAAAAAGGTCCTGGGAAGAAAAGTAATATGACAGGGTCACTTAAAAGAAATGCTTTTAATGACATAAATATAACTGTAAGTCACAGAGTTCTCTCTTATTGTGAATTAAGAGAAGTGAATACGATGTTGTAACCATCAATCTCGGTTTCCACACTGTTCTGAGATACAATTTTTCATATGATATGTCTTCCCCATGCAAGCAAACACTTCTCTGGTGCTCAACTGAAGAATAGAGAAAATTCTGGAGCAAAAGGGGCCTTCTTTGGACCTATTATAATGGCAATAACGTGCAGGTTTTTGAACTGATACTTTCGCAGTGTTTTTTCCAACAATCATTTGACTTGATATGATCATCACTCAGTGTTCCAACATGAACCCCAAGTGAGATGGGATGACTCTGACCATGCCCCCAGCAACTGACTTGAAAAAGGTTAGCTACAAATTCTAGCCGGTTTTGGAGTCCCTGAGTGTTGCAAATGGTGAAGCACTCAGCTACTAACTGAAAGGTTGCAGGTTTGAATCCATCTACAGGACACTTGGAAGAAAGGACTGGTAATCTACCGAAAGATCACAGCCATTGAAAATTCTAGGCAGTTCTATTCAGAAACACATGAGGTTGCCATGAGTAGGAATCAACTCAATGACAACTGGTTATTGCTTATCTTTGATTCACTAGGGAATCAAATGAAGCATTGTAGTTTCTCCTGGGCTTGATAAGCTAATAAATTACTCATATACTTTAGTACTCTACTAATTAAACAAGCCAACTAACCAAATGCTAAAAGGAATATTTAAAATCCACCAGAGGCTCCTGGGTGAATACAAGGGCAATTGAGGTGACACACACAAAAAAGGGCCAAAGCTTCTCTGAAGGCAGTTTTTATGTTCTAGCTAGGTGTTATTGAGATTAGAACTACAAGGTATCATAATTGCAAGGAAAGTATTGTGACCATCTCTAACATATAGCACTTTATAAATCAGTAAGTCATGGTTATGTTCCTGGAGAAAGGAGGCTTTCAAAATAAAATAAAACATCTCAGAAATTAATTGTATTTTTCATCTAGTAAATAACCTCTTTTGCCTCAAGATATGGCTGAATGCAAATGAAGGCAACTTTTTCATATTCATAATGGATTTTAAGTTTAACTGTAACATAGATTTAACTAGGCCAAGGACTATAAAAGGGGGATAATATTTATTATGTTTTTGCCAGAGATCTTGTTTGATGTACCCATAATATTGAAAGAAAGCAAAACACTCCCATTGTTTAAAACCAGAAGCTCTTTTCTAAAAAAAGGTTAAAGGAACCAATACTTTACAAAATATTGCTTATTTTTGAAAAGTGAACATTGAGGTGGTACCTTCCATTTACTAGACATAATACATACAGATTTTTTTTTTTATATTATTGTAACAATCCTGGAAGGAGATTTTATTATCCACATTTAGATAGATAGATAGACAGACACATAGGCAGATGGGTGGATGGATAGACGGATGGATGGATGGATAGATGGATGGACAGATGGATGAATGGATGGATGGCTAGATAAACGGATGGATGGATGGATGGATAGACAGACGGACGGATGGACGGACGGACAGACGGATGGATGGCTAGCTAGGTAGCTAGCTGTTGTTAGAGTCCATCCAACTCGTGGTTACCTTAGGTACAGCAGAATGAAGTGTTGCCCAGTCTTGCATCATTCTCACTGTTGACAGCATGCTCAAGTCCATCATTGCAGCTATTGTGCCAATCCGTCTCACCAAGGGTCTCCCTTGACCTTGCTAGCCCTTTACTTCACTAAACATGATGTCTTCCTCTAGTAATTGATTCCTCCGGATGATGTGTCCAAAGCAAATGAGTCTGACAGTGTTCTGTTGTGATCCATAAGGTTTTCATTGGCTAATTTTTGAAGTAGATCCCCAGGCCTTTCTTCCTAGTCTGTCTTAGGCTGAAAGCTTTGTGGCTCTGCTGGTATTTGAAACACTGGTGGCATAGCTTCCATCATCATAACAACACAAAAGTCATCACAGTACAACAAACTGACAGATGAGTGGTGGATCTACATTTTAGAGATAGGAAACCTATGATTCCATGGCATTATGTGATACATTCAAGGTCACACAGATAGTAATTGGCATGGCCTGGGTCTGTCTGACTCTTGAAGTCTGTACACTCCATCATACCTCTATCAGTTGCTATCAAGTTGATTTTGACTCTTGGCAACCACATATGTGTCAGCGTAGAACCGTGCTCCATAGAATTTTCAATGGTTTTGACCTTTTGGAAGTAGATCTTCCCGGACACCTCTGGGTGGATTTGAATGACCAACCTTTCAGTTAGTAGCCAAGTGCCTCTGCTTTGTTTTGGAAACACTCATTCACAGATGAATTAAACATGCCCAGTCCTACTGGATGCTATAGATCATTCACATCATGTCTTCAAGCTTCCAAGAGCAATTATTATATTTGGGATTAAAAATTCCCCTTTCAACTTCACATATTTATGAATGTGCCAATGAACACTTTAAGAATGTATCTATCAATATCAAATGTGGTTTTTAGCAGAAACCTTGAAAAAACTGCAGAATTATCCTCTGAAATATTGCTGCTATTATTTTTTAAAATTGCAAGAAAATGTTCTGCCATTTCAGACCATTTATCTCTGTTAACAGGACACTTTTTTAGTTGGATAGATAATATACACCCATCTGGTCTGCAGTTTCTTCATTTACTCTGGTAATAATAACTAAAGGCATTTCTCCATTGCTTTGGCATTGTCCAGGCCAATCTTTTGCCTTCCTGGCTATTGATGTGGGACACAAAAAGCAAGAATAAATTGAGACCTGGTTATAATATACAGACATTCCACTCAGAATGTCATTTTAGTGCTGAAGAAGGGAACAGTGCCTAAGTGCTAATGAAAGCAGAACCTTATTTAACATATCCCTGGCCCTTCAGGAAAGGTATAGAGAAATGCCACAAAGCATTTTTTTTTTTTTTTTTTTTTGGTTACCTGCTTTTACTGTATGTAGCCCTGGTGGTGCAGTGGTTAAGAGATCAGCTGCTAACCAAAAGGTTGGCAGTTCAAATCCACCAGCCATTCCTTGGAAACCCTATGGGGCAGTTCTACTCTGTCCTATAGGTCACTATGTGTCGGCAACGACTCGATGGCTGTGGGTTTGGGTTTACTGTATAGCATCCTATTCTCTTATCTTTTATTTTACGAAGTTCTCCAGTACTAAATCTACACATTTGCAAGTATGTGTGCAATTCAGATTTTTTGCCTGAGTTATTCAGGCAGATAAAAGAATTACAAAGAACTGGACCAACTTTTCTTCTGGCTGTAGCTCTGTTTACAACACCATGAGAAGTGAAGCATTGATACAATTTTCTGGATAATTCAAAGTAAAAGAAAAAGAATTTGCTTCAATCCCATTGATGTTCAGTAAAGAACATTCTTCAGTATCTGCAGAGTTGCTTCATTTCTCCAGTTTCCCTTCTGTATTCACATAGCTGGCAGGCTGGCATAGATTTTGCCTAGGAATTCTAGGAGGGTTATATTTTTTTGCAAGTGAGATATAAGAAAGCAGGAATTTTGATCCGGAAACCGCAACCTACAATCCTCCACCTTTGTTTCCATCTCTCCCTCTCCTTGTGTTTTTCCCTACCCCATATATCTCCTTTTTCTGAATGATCCCTAAATGTATTACCCTGTGTTCATTGATTTTATTGAATTCACTCTGTCAAAATTCGGTTGAACACAGAGAAATTTGTTTTTTTGCTTCAGTTGGACTGAATTATTTTCTCTTCAATGAGTTGTTTTTGCTTTGCAGCAATACAGCTTAGTCTGCTTCGCCCAGATCTTTCTTGGCAGGTAAACAGACCTGCCTTCTTCCACTCACCAGCTGGTAGCAGAGCCTCTGTGCCCCGGCTCACACACAGGCTGGCGGGGAGGGCAGGGGAAGGGGAGATGGAGAAGATCAAGCAACTGGTTATTTTGAAAATGATGAATAACTATTTACCAGCTGAATTCAAGAGAGTGTTAAAAAAACAGTGCAGGTAAAGAAAATTCAACCATCTGGAGCTTTGTTTCAAAGTAGTTCATTTGTGTAGATAAGGCTACTTAGCGCTGTACGATAATAGTGGCTGTTAGAGGCTTCTTTTGTTGTTGTTCAAGCAGCAGTTAATATATATACATACGTACATATATTTATGTATACATATATATGAAAATATGTTGTTGATAGCTGCCATAGAGCCGGCCCCCAACTCATGATGACTCCGTGTACTACAGGGTAAAACACTGCCTGGTCCCTGGCCATGCACACAATCAGTGGTGGATCGGACCATTGTGATCCATATGGTTTTTATTGGTCGAGTTTTGGAAGTAGATCACCAGGCATTCCTTCTAGTCCTTCTTAGTTTGGACGTTCTGCTGAAACCTCTTCAGTACCTTAGCAACACATTTAAGCCTTCACTGACAGACGGATGGTGGCTGTGCGTGAAGTGCATTGGCTGAGAATCAAACCTGGGTCTCCTGAATGAAAGTCAGGAATTTTACCACTGAACCATCATATTGTTGCTGTTGTTGGTTAGCTGTCTTCTAATTGGTCCCCAATTCATGGCAACCTCATGTGGGATGGGAGTAGACCGTTTTAATCCATAGGTTTTTCATTGGCTGATTTTTGGGACAGTAGATTGCCAGGACTTTCTTCCTAGTCTGTCTTAGTCTGGAAGCACTACTGAAGACTGTTCAGCATCATAGCAACACACAACCCTCCACTGAGAAATGGGTGGGTGACGGCTGCTCATTTGAGTTTCATTGGCTGGGAACTGAACCCGGTTCTCTCACATGGAAGGTGAGAATTCTATCACCGAACCACCAATGCCACCTCATACATTCTTATCCCCTACTCTGAATATGCTGCTGACTTAATTCTTTTTAGAAAATGAACTGGTGTCATTTTTTTTTTTACTTTAAAACAACCACTTTATGAAGGTTCAGTTGGTATACAATAAGCTGCATACATTTGAAGTTTGTGATTTTATAAGTTTTGACATATGTATGCAGCATCAGTCCTGAAATTCCAAAAAAATTCTGGCTCAACCTTGTAACTATTGCTTAAAATTGAGTATGCTTATTATTTCAAGACAAGGCTTCATTTATTTATTTATATTTATTTTATAGTAGAACCTAGAGTTGGGAGTGAGCAGATTAGAGATGATATAATAAGATAGTTTCATTTTTAGACGAGAAAACTAAAGCTCATGGTAGTGAAGCCACTTACTCAAGGACACATAGATTATTAATTATACAGCCCAGGTCCCCTGACTTTCAGTTCCATATATACTCATCTGTCACTTTTAGAAAAAAAAGTTAAAAAAGGAGTGAGGTACAAATAAAAAGCCTTTTCTAATGTTATGTTAAGGTTTGGTTTGAATGCAAATTTTTCCCCTAGAGTTACCAGAAAGTAAATAAGAGATTAAAAAAAAAAAAAAAAAGGTGCTATCGAGTCAATTCCAACTCATAGCGACCCTATACAACAGAGTAGAACTGCCCGTAAGTTTTCCAAGGAGTGGCTGGTGGATTTGAACTGCCGGCCTTTTTGCAGTTGACCTTTTTGGTTAGCAGTGAGCTCTTAACCACTGTGCCACCAGGGCTCTGAAATAAGAGATAGGGTTTGTACTTGTAGCCTACTGGACTGTGAGAGAATAAATTTCTCTTTGTTAAAACCATCCACTTATGGTACTTGTGTTATAGCAGTGCTAGATGACTAAGACAGCCCTCAAATTCTCCTTTAATTCTGGTGTGTCTCCTCCTTCTCCTTGCTCTCCTTTCCCTCCTTCTTCACTTTTTTTTTTTTAAAGGATGTATTTCAAGAAATAAGATTGTGAATCACCCACACAGATAGCAGCAAAAAGCATAAAGATTTATCAGGTAGGACTTGATATTGTTTTGGAGGGAGGCTATTTAATAAAGTTGTGCTGACTGAATTAAAAAAACAAAATTCTCCATGAAGCAAACCAAAACCTAAACCACACTGTGCCGATCCAGTGTCTCTACTTCTCCTTCTGGTTCTTGTTTTGAGATATTGTTGGACTCTGCCAAATTTTGCTGTTGACCTTTCTTTTTTGGGATAGGACCCTGGGTTTGGGAAGTCATCTGAAGTTGAAGCTGTTTTTTTTTGTTTTGTTTTAATCCCCCAATCAAAATTGGGGTCTGGGTGTGTTTAAACTGTAAAGTGAGTTCTTTAAAAGAAGGAAAAAATAGGAAGACGTAAAAGTAGGCATGGTAAATGTCCCTTTAACGGCTAAAATTGAGCTATTATGTTTGAAAATCAGAAATCTTAACAACTGAAAAAAATCATGTACAATTTTAGAATGAAAATTTTCCACCTCTGACATCAAAGTGGTAGGCATGAAATAAGTGGGTTAATATGTTTAAATGTTGTAAACTATTTCCTTACTGTATTACGTTTTATAGAGCACAAGATTATTTCTTTTCTAACAGTCGTTTCTTTAATTTTTAGTTTAAATGTTTATAATGGCTCATAGCTAACATTGACAGGGTGTTAAAGGCCTATTTATATAAGAATCTACTGTGAATGTACCAAATGAAAACCAAACTCATTGCTGTCAAGTCAAGTCCAACTCATGGTAACCCCACGTGTTACAGAGTAGAACTGAGTGTCTGATGGTTTTCTTGGTTATAATCTTTATGGAAGCAGATCACCAGACCTTTCTTCCATGGCACTGCTAGGTCAGTTCGAGCAACCAACCTTTCTCTTAGTAGTGGAGCACCAACTGTTTGTGACACTCAGGGACATCTACGAATGTACAGAGCTATTAAAACCAGAAAATAATGATTTAAATTAGTTTGAGGAAACACTTGAAGTAGGAAAAAATTCAATGATATATAGAGAATGTTTTATAAGGTTGCTGAGGTATGGTATTATCCCCAAACTTCTCTGTTCCTAGTTCATCATTTTGTGAGTTTTCTCAAAGCAGAAACCTTGTCGTTTTTCTTTAGTGTAGTATCTGCAGGACAAAGTACTTTGCCTGACATGTAGTTAGGTGCTCGATACATTTCAGTTAAATAAGTGAATAGACTGGATATGCTCCAAGCCACTCTTATCCCAAAGGTGACTTAATGGAAAGATGAGTTCCCAGGGAGGACCACACATTAGCTCTGTCTGGCCAGTGTTAGGCCCTCCTATCCACAAATATTGCTTGAACACCTTCTGTGGGCCCTGGAATGTTCTAGATATTTAGGTACAGACACGAACAAGACACAAAAGATCCCTGCTCTCTTGGAGCTGACATTTTACTGGTAAAAGATAATAAACAACAATATTTAGATTACTCCAGACAGCACTCTATGAAAATTAAAACAGATGTAAGAGGGAGATGGGGAGTGTGGGTGTAAGAGTGTGATCAGGAGTGGTCCTATCTGAGCTGATACCAGAGTGATGGGAAGAAGCCAGCTGTTATGGATTGAATTGTGTCGCCCAGAATATGTGTTGTAAACCCTAACCGTTATACTTGTGGTTATAATCCCATTTGGGAATGGATTTTCTTTGTTCTGTTAATGAGGTAGTTTTAATGTAGGGTGGTATTTTAAGTCAATCTCCTGAGATATAAAAGCAGAGAAGGGGGAAGAGAGATGCCAAGACACATGAAGATCACCGAGGAACAGAAGCTGGAAAGAGGCAAGGACCTTCTTCCAGAGCACAAAGAGAGGGAGAACCTTCCCTAGAGTCAGTGCCTTGAATTTGGATTTCTAGCCTCCTAAACTGTGAGGAAATAAATTTCTGTTTGTTAAAGCCACTGATTTGCGGTATTTCTGTTACAGCAGCACTAGTTAACTAAGGGAGCCCTGGTGGTGTGATGGTTACGAACTCACCTGCTAACAAAAAAGTCAGCAGTTCAAATCCACCAGCAGCCTTCTTGTAAACCCTCTGAGAAGGCAGTTCTACTCTGCTCTATAGGGTCTCTATGAGTCTAAGTCAGAATCAACTCAATGGCAATGGGATTAGTTTTTTAGTTAACTAAGACACCAGCTGGGGGAGGATCTGTAGGGACTGCACTCCAGTCAGGAGTAACAGCAAGTACAAGGCTTGAGGTGGCAACCAAACCTTTTGCCAACGAGTTGATCCCGACTGATGGCAACTCTATAGGACACAGTAGACCTGCACCATAGGGTTTCCAAGGAGTGGCTGGTGGATTCAAACTGCCAACCTTTTGGTTAGAAGCCATAGCTCATGAGACCAGGGCTTCCGAGGCAGCAACAAGCACAGTGTATTCAAGGAAAGAAGAGAAGGTCAGTGTAGCTGGAGTGGAGTGAGGGAGGGAGAGAGTGACAGGAGGTGAGGCCAGAGAGGAAAGGAAAGGTCTAGATCATGGCAGGCCCGGGAGTCTGCTGCCTGATTGATTTTATTAGTTATTACATGAGATTTATTTTCTTTATTTTATTTTCTGTCAAAGCTCCTGTTAAAAAAAAAAAAGCGGGAAGAAAACAAAAATTTATTGTATAAAGATAGAATTTTGATTTTTAAAAACCCTTATTTTTTTAATACTTCTTGAGAAATTATAATATTATGAGATGAAGTAGGGCTTACAATAATGGTAAATATAGCTCAGTGAGGTACTTAGGACTTCCTTCAGTGTGAAAGATTTGGATTAAAACAGGAGTTGGCAAATTATATTTTTTTTTAAGGGTCGGATTGAAATTATTTTAAGCTTTGAGAGCTGAGGGGCAAAATCAAGGATATTATTTAGGCACTTACATAATTATTTAAAATGTAACCACTTAAAATGTGAAAATCATTCTTAATTCATGGGCTACCCAAAAACAGGCAATGGGCCAGGGGTAGCCCGGGAGTCATAAATTGCTGACCATGGTTTATAGAAAGGTAAATATTCTTTTCATCTGAATAATTGACATTGTATGGCCTATTCAAAATCTGAATAACTTTTAGCTTAAGCTGTAATATCGAAAAGAGTTACATAATTCTATTTGATTGTATGGAGTCCCTGTCTGATGCAAGTGGTTAATGCTCTAGGTTGCTAACTGAAAGGTTGGAGGTTCCAGCCCACCCAGAAACACCTTGGAAGAAAGGCCTGGTGATCAGCTTCCAAAAAGTTGAAAACCCTATAGAGCACAGTTCTATTCTAACACACAGGAGGTTGCCATGAGTCAAAATCAACTCAACAACAATTGTTTCTGTTTGTTTGTTTTTATTTTACAGTGTACATTTCCCATTGGTTTTATATGTGAGAAATACCATTTGATGAAGTGCATAACATAAATATTGATAATTAGAGTTGATGCCCTTAGTGTTCTTTTGAGTTTGAAAAGGTATTATACTCTTTGTAATAAGACCTTACTGTTTACTTTTTCAATTTTCAAGCTTTAAGCTTCATCAAAGACACAGACTTGGTCTCTAGGTTATAAGAGTCACATACACTGAATTTAAAGAGCAGCCAAGAATTGGGAGAGTGACAACCCTAAGACATTTTTCAAATCTTACATCTCACTTGTCTTGGGAAAAAGTTCTCTCGTCCATAAATAGTGCGTACGATTTTTCAGCAATTGTATTCACTCTATATGCAAGTCTTCCTATTTGCATGTTTCCTCCTTTGGCCTTGTAAATAACCCAAATAAGTCCTCCAAATTTAGTTTATGGGAGTTCCTACTCTCAATTAGTAATAGAATGCCATAAAGTGGCTGTAACAGTTACAGAGAGAACTCTTCTGTCCTCATTAACTCAGTGCTTCAGAGAACTCACTGCCTAGGGGAACCCTCGTCTCGTACCAAGCTTTCAGGATGTGTGATTTTTTTCCCCAAGAATTGAATGATTATGCTATTGGGGAAATAGCATCATCTGTGACAGATAACTTCTTTATTGGGAAAGATGAGTAACAGTGACTGCAGTGCTGATATCATATTTAAAAATCTAAGGGGGAAGAAGGGTGATAGTGGGTATCACCCAACACATGTCCATAAAGCTGATGATTCATCACACTGGAAAATTCTGTGGGAATAATACATTCATTGCGTCATGGCCACTGACTCTTCCCAAGTTTAATAGCTGCTGCAGACTCATGGTGCAGTAGAAGCCTCTAAATTAAGGTGATTCAGTAGGTTCCAATTCATCCTAAATAAGTGGTTGTCTAGATAAATGAAGTTCATCAAATTGCAATGAATACCATATAACAACCTTGCTGGGATTGCATGCCCCTGGGACACGGACTGTGTCTAACTGTGCTCTATGCATCAACTCCTGTGCTGTAGCTTTGCAGTCTGTGTTAAATAATAACAACATGACAGCGTATTTGCCCTGAATCATTTTATTTTTTTTTATCAGCAAAGTTAATGCTTTAACTACATCAGTTAAGTTACTTAAATTCAACCATCTCATGAAAACGACCTTATGGAAGGCAGCCTCAGGATCATTTTTAAAAAGCAGCTGCAAAACAAAACAGAAATAATCAGTATAAATTACATCTCATCAATTCATTAAAAAAAAAAGAAGAAGAAGACTCAGTTTCAGGTTTAATTTTAATTAACAATCTATATGGATGAGGTTTCCTTAGCTATACAGAGTTCTCTTTGTCTAGTTGTCTTTTTCTCCAAAATACTGAGGAGACACCAAGCTAGTGACGAAGTGTGGGGAGAGGACTCTGGGAGCTTCCACGGCAATGCTTGGACACTGAGCTCATGGCACCATCTCCTCACCAACCATTTTTCCAGTGGGTGTGACTGCACCCAAGTTCAGTGTTCCATGACCAGAGTCTCCTTCTCTCTGGGAGGGAAACTGAAAATCCTCATGGGTTCACATGGGTGCACTCCAGTTGCAGATAATGACTATAAACAGTTGGTAATCCACCTCTAGTCTGTCTGGTACCACAAATAGGACCGCTTTCTCACACTTCCCTAGAAGAGTGGATGTGAGCAGTGAGGCATGGTTCCTAGCTTGAAACACAAAATCACAGTGCATGCACAGCCATGTGCTGGCCCTGGCCTAACTCTGTGGGATGAAGAGGGGATCAGGCAGACCCTTGTCTTCCTGTCTATATCTTACCCTTGGATGGCGTAAAGTTTCCCTATTCTCCAAATTTGCCTAGTCCTTAACTCTTATTGTGTGGCACTGTGAAATTCATCCTGAGCTTCATTAGCAAAATGGAGTTGACCAGATGGACCTACCTTGAACATCCCACAGCCTAAATTTGCCTTTGACTTCTCATTGCTAGGAATTCTTTCAGTTCTCATAGCCTAGCAACTCTCTTTCTTTGAGATAAAGTGTGCCCTTGGCACCAGCTGATGTCATCTCTTTGGTTTAATGGTTTTCTACCTGACACTGTGACTATCTTGTCATTTAGGGTGGAGGGTAAAGATGGTTACCTAAAGAGTTCCTTCTTCTAAAGCTCTCCTTCAGGCACTTTACCACCTATTTGGGGCATAGCTCTGCTGTGGTGCTATTTCCCCCTCCACGGGTGTCCCTTGCTGTGATGCTCTATACTACAGCCTCCTTTTGTTTTGCTGCTGTTGTTAGCTGCCATAGAGTCAGCTCCGACTCATGGTGAACTTATGTATGATAGAATGGAACATTTCCCAGTCCTGTGCCGTCTTAATGACCATTTGTATGTTTAACTACATTTTTAGGGCTTTTGTGTCAATCCATTTCATTGAGAGTTTCCCTCATTTTTTTACACTTTATCAAACATCATGTCCTTTTCTAGTGATTGGTCTTTCCTGACGACATGTCCAAAGGAAGTGAGCTAAAGTCTTGCCATCCTCACTGTCAAAGAGCATTCTGGTTGTATTTCTTCTGAAACTGATTTATTCATTCTTCTAGCCGTCCATGGCATATTCAATATTCTTCGCCAACATCAAAATTTAAATGCATCATTTCTTCTTGTTTTGCTACTGTGAGGCTATTCACAAGCCCACATACCAGATTGTGTTTTCTCTTTTGACATATCCAAAGGGAGAAAGAAGTTTGGGAAAATTCCCACTACCAGTGCTTACAGCAGTATCCCTTTCAGAGGCCAGAACACAATGATAAAATATATTTTCATTTCCCATTCTTCCCTTTATTCTGCAAACACTTCTGTAGTATAAAGGAAAGAATGGTGAATTTGAAATTTGAATACAAGATGTGAATCTCCTTTCACTGTTTGGTAAATCCCTACATCTCTCTACCTCTCAGTCTTCAGATCTGTGTAGTGGGAATTTAGGGGAGTGCCTTACCTCTCACTGACCTCTTCTGGAGGATTTTACAAGGAGCAAGTGAGTTACTGTATTGATAGTATGTTGTAAAATCGTGAAGGGCTATGGAAGGGTTTGTTGGTGGATTGTCTATTACGTAGGAAATAGAAAGGATATTATCCCCATGAAAGATAAAGCAGCTGAGAAATAAAAAGTGTGAAATGACTTAACCAAAGTCAGATGACTAGTAAGATGGGACAAGAACCAAGAATTTCTACCTTCTGATTCAATCATTTTCTTAATACAATTCTTTCCATTTCAATCAATAAGACTGACAGTAATTGTAACTCCTGGTTAGAATCAAAAAAAAAAAAAAAAAACAAAACCTGAAACTACTCAGATCCTTGATTTCTCAGGATTAGCCATTAACTCTGTTCACTTATTCCATCTCAGGTAGCAACCAGACAGGTTCAGTTGCCTTCACCTATATTTTTATGGTACAAGAGATTCATCGAATCCTATATATGTTTCAGCGTGTGTAATACTCTTAAAAGCTTAAGTAATCAGAGATGTCTCTAGGGGTGTATGAGTAGAAAGAGCAAGGAATTTTTTCAATCTGTTTTTGGACATGAAGAGGAGGATATTGTTTGTAAACACTTTATGCATCTCTGAGCCTCAGATTTTTTTCATGTTAGCACCACCTACTAGATTCATCTCTTTCCTTCTAACCAGGTATTTTAGAGTCCCTACTGTCTCAGTTATCTAGTGCTGTTATAACAGAAATACCACAAGTGGATAGCCTTAACAAACAGAAATTTATTTTTTCAGAGTTTAGGAAGCTAGAAGTCCAAATTCAGAGTGCTGGCTCTGGGGGAAGACTTTCTCTCTGTCGGCTCTGGAGGAAGGTCCTTGTCTCTTCAGCTTCTGCTTCCTGATTCCTTGGAGATCTCCATGTGTCTTGGCATCTATCTTACTCCATCACTGCTTTTTCCCTTGTTTAATCTCTTTTATATCTCAAAAGAGATTGACTCAAGATACAAGCTACACTAATCCTGCCTCATTAACATAAGAAAGACATCTCATTCCCAAGTGGGGTTATAACCATAGGCATAGAGTTTAGGATTTACAACACCTATTTTGGGGGGCATAATTCAATCCATAACACATACTTAGCCTTTAAAATATGTTAAGTAGTACAGGAAATTTGGGATCTTGTGTAAGGCTCTATGAAGGGCATTTTCTTGTACAAACCACTGTCTGAAAGTGGTTGTGCTCATAGCAGCAGGTGAAGGTCCTGCCAGTGAACGTTTTTTCTCCTCATTTAATGGTTCCTTGGTATCCATCCTCTGTACTTTATAAACATCCAGTTAGATCAGGATTTCATTGGCAAATTTTCTCTTCTGCCTGGACAAGACTGGACTCAATATTGCTAGTCCACATGGGTAGTTCTATCCAGTTTGCTTTTGCCAGGCTCTTTCACCCCTTAGCATCTCTATGGTAAGGCCAGTCTTTCAAGACACAGAGGAGAAAGCTGTCCGAGCAAGGACTTTCTATGAGTGGCAAGGGCAGGAAAGAGTCAGTGCTGACTTGTTCCTCTCTACCTGAAAGGACTAGGGCCAGCTTGTACCTCATCTGACTCAGCACACTGGGTCCTTGTGAGCAATAAAATACATCACGTGCATCACCTAAAAGCTAAAAGCATGAAGAATCCAGTTCTTACCACACCCAAGTGCTACTCTCAGGTCATCAAAACTCCTTTGTTTCTTTAGGGATAGTTAATAGTATGCTTTAAGCTCTTACATATATCAAAAAGAAAAGAAAAATCCAGTTATGGGTCCCTTACTTACTTATTCTATGATTATATCTAAGACAGGATCTAAGGATCTAAGATCCTGTCTTAGATATAATCATAGAATAAGTAAGGGATCCATAACTTTTTTTTTTTTGATATATGAAAGAACTTAAAGCACGATAGTGAGTGAATGACAGTTGAGCATTGATACTCAAAAACCATAGACTCTGTTTCACTTCTCCCACTCCAGGTAGCAAATAGGCAAGGTCAGTTGCCTTCACCTAATCATCTGGACTTGGCGTTATGCAAAGAGAATGGAATGTAAGAAAACATGCAGTTAGCGTGCTAGTACAAATATTTGGTCAGTGGCTGAGTGGGCATGAAAGCGGTATGCTCAGGATCAGTTGAGGAAAGGCAACATTTTGATCATTCATTAGCCTCTATTTTATGGAATATATTTAAGGAACAGGTAGAAGACAGGCATGATGGAAAAGTATACTTGAGTAGTGGAAAATTCATTTTTAGGGAGTGTTTGGCACAGATGTGCCTCTTAAATCAAAGAGGATAAAATCCTTAATCACGGTAAGAGAAAGGAAGCATCCAAAATATTTAGAAACCACCACAAGTTGTTCACAAGATGCTCTCACCTCGGGTATTTCTTGCTCTACCTAGCTTAGTGAACCAGGAATTTAGAACAGAAAGAGAACAAATAGGGAAAGAGAGAAAGATTTGATTGTTGAGCTCCATAAGTTAAGGGCAGACTTCAAGACATAGCTGTCTGATAGAATAGAATTTCTGTACTGTATACATCAACACTGACAACAGGAAATGACTGGCCTTGTAGAGGCCAGCATGAGACAAAGGAAAACAGGCAAACCATATATACCAAGGCTAATGAACTAAAACGATTCTTTGGCCAGAAAAAGGCAAAGACAGCATCATGGGCATTTCTATTTAAGGAATTCTCTTATGCCCATTTTTATGGATTTAATTATGTACTCCTAAAAAGATGTTGAAGTCCTTACCCCTATGCCTATGAATATGACCCTGTTTGAGAATACGGTTTTACTTTTGTTAAGTTAATGGGGTCATACTGAAGTAGGGTGGGTCCTAAACCTAAACACCTTCTGAGTGGTGTTTTATAAAAAGGGAAAACAGACATGGAGAGACATGCACAAGGGAAAGATGTCATTTGTGGATCCATCTACAAGCCAAGGAACAGAAATGCCTAGGACTTCCAGAAGCTGAAAGAGACAGGAATGAACATCTTCTAGAGCAGACAGAACATAACCCTGCTGGCACTCTGAAATTGGACGAGGGGAGGATTACCCAGTAAGTAAGGTAAACATGGGCTTACTTGTGCTTACTTACCAACCAGTAGTGAACAATTTCACACGGGTTTCACAACATCTTTGATGTATTGAAAAACAAGTGAAACTGTTCACTATAAATTAGTAAGTAAGCACAAGTAAGCCTGCACGTACCTTACTTACTGAGTCATCTGTCCCTGTCAGGGATTGTAAATTTGAAACGAAGCTTTGATTCTGTAGGAAAGTGCTGTGGGATTGGGAGAGAGACAGATGCCAGCCATACCTAGAAGCAGAATCTTTGATGTGGTGAAAAAATGTGAAATTGTTCACCAGAGATGATCTGGAAAGCAAGTTAAGCACTGTGCTTACCTTGCCTATTGGATAATCTACCTCTGATTTGGACTCCTAGCCTCCAAAACTGTGACACAATAAATTTCTCTTCTTTAAAGCCAGCCACTTGTACGTGTGTTACAGCAGCAGTGGAAACTAAGACAACCATGGAGGTATCAAACCAGGCTGCAATAAAACTTCGCCCTGATTTTGTATTTATTCGGTGCAAACTTTCAGAAGTGCAAGGCAGGTGAAAAGTAGTTAGGAGACAGGTTTAGGAGCCAAATTGTCTGGATTTGCATCCTGGCTGCATGAATTACTAGCTGTACTAGTTAGCTATTACCATGACAATCCTGAATAACAGATCACTCCCAAACTCGGTGGCATTCAAAAACTGGAATTCCTTACTCAGGAGTCTTTGAGATAGTGGGAGCTTAGCTTATCTGGCATGGGATCATTTAGTCTTGGCACCAGATGATAAGTTCAGTTTAGGTTCAGTCTATCATTCTTCTGAGACCAGCAGAGTACTTGGGGCAAGTGAAAGACAGAAAGCCCAACCCTATGCAAGCATATTTCATACTTTGCTTATGTCATATCTAAAAGAAACCTGGGTACCACAGTGGTTAAGCACTCGGCTGCTAACTGAAAGATCAACTGTTCAACCCCACCAGTGCTCCACAGGAGAAAGATGTGGCAGTCTGCTTCTGTAAAGATTACAGCCTTGCAGTTCTACTCTGTTCTACAGGGTCACTATGAGTTAGAATAGACTGGACTGTAAGAGATTTGCTTTTTAGTTTTTAAGTCATATTTACAGACTTCCCTCGGCCAAGGCAAATCACACAATCAAGTCCTAAATGAAGGGGTACAAAAGTGTATTCAACCTGCTACAAGACCAAATCAAATATGATAGCCAAGCCCCATATCAATGGGGCAGGAAAGCATAATTCTTCAGTGAAAATGGGTTAGGGGTATAGGGGTGCATATTTGAAGAATAATAATTTAATCTACCACACTTCTCTGTAGCCTTGAGCATTTTGCTATATCTCTCTTTATCTCACTTTACTCATCTGGAGTAATAAGGGAGGAAAATAAAAGTACTCAGCACAAGTGGATGTGAAGGTTAAATTAGATTGTATGTTTAAAGTGCTTACGGAAGTGTCTGACCCATAATAATCATTCAAACAATGTTAAATATTATCTACTTATCTAGCTATCTCTGCCTGTCTGTCTATCTATCTATCGTGTATCAATCATAGATTTACTGTGTCACCCTCTTGCCAGGCCCACACTTGGTCATTATTATCTGAGTATCATAATACTCAGATGTCTTAGTTGTAAGCAGAAGAAATATCTCTGTTGGATTTAAGTGGAAAAGAAATTTAATGAAAGAAATATTGTAGAATCAAGCTCAGGAAATGACAAGGATAGTGGCAAAACATTTTACTTTGAGACCATCCATTACTCACAATGGTATCACCATCACTGCCATTGAACCCTGGATGCCACCACTGCTTCTGCTGCTATCTCTGGCCCTGGACGTCTGGAAGCTGGATGTGCTGCCACCATACAGCCCCCACTTGAATAGACTCCCCATAGCCGTATCTTTTTAGCATCACTAGTTCCTGGTAAAAGTCCCTAACAGATACATCCTATTGGCTAAGCCCAAGTCACATGATCATGAAAAGGGTTTAAAAAAAAAAAAAACTTTGCTGTCCAGTTGATTCCAATTTATAGTGACCCTATAGGGCAGATTAGAACTGCTCTGTAAGTTTTCCAAAGAGTGGCTGGTGGATTTGAACTGACGACCTTTTGTTTAGCAGCCGATCTCTTAACCACTGTGTCATCAGGGCTCCATACAGACTCCAAAGCCATCCTGCCTCCAGGTAATCGACTGAAAACTTTATGCTTTGCCATTCATGTAACTCAGCCCCAGTTTCATTCATGTAACACAAGTCTACTTCTCTCTGGGTCCATCTGCTTCTCTATTTGTATTAGTTTCCTGGGGCTGCCAAGTTAAGAGCTACGACTGCTAACCAAAAGGTCCGTGGTTCAAATCCACCAGGCTCTCCTTGGAAACTCTATGGGGCAGTTCTACTCTGTCCTATAGGGTCGCTATGAGTCGGAATCAACTTGTTGGCTATGGGTACCACAAGTGGGTGGTTTTAAACAACAGAAATGTCCTGTCTCATAGTTTTGGAGGTCAGTAGTCCAAATTCAAGATATTGTTAGGACCATGTTCTCTCTGCCTTTTCTAGGGGAGGATTCTTTCTTGCCTTTTTCAGCTTCTGATAGCTCCAGGCATTCCTTGACCTGAAGATGCATCTTCACATGACTATCTTCCCTCTGTTTGTGTCTATCTCTGTGTATCATTTCCTCTTTTATAAGGACATCAGTCATACAGGATTAGGGCTTACCCTACTCCACTATACCAAGACCTGGTGGCACAGTGGTTAAGCACTCGGTTGCTAACCAAAAGGTCAACGGTTTGAACCCATCAACTGCTCTGTGAGAGAAAAGACCTGGCAATCTGCTCCTGTAAAGATTTCAGCCTAGCAAACTCTATGGGGCAATTGAACTCTGTCCCATAGGGTTGCTTTGAGTCAGAATCGATGACACAGCAACAATTACTCCACTATGATCTCAAGTTAACTGCTAACATCTTCAAGGATCATTATTTCCAAACAAGGCCATGTTCACAGATATCATGAGTTAGGACTTGAAAGATAAATTTGGGGGGAACACAGTTTAATCCATATCATGAACCATCAACTCATTTATTTTCTGTCTCTTTAAATGTTTCTGCATTTTGTCATGTTGCTCATATTTCTACTTTCTTATGATCTCAGTGATCCCTCATAGCCTGGCCCTACATCCTGGCTTCTCTCTGCAAATCCTTTCAGTTTCAGTCCTTGCTGCTAATTCCCTGACTTTTTTCAGGACTCAAGCAAGAGTTCATAAGACTCTTGGACCCGGCTCCGATTTTGGCATCATGCCACGTCATAAGTTCTTGTTCAACTCATAGGTCATCTATATTGGGCCTGGTCACCAATGTTCAAAACATATGCAGCCAATATCTGGCCACAGCAAAGCCTTATGATAGAAATAGTGTTGCCTAAGACGTCTCAGGACTAATTTCTTGATTGCAGCCATTTTAATTAGAAGGATTTATAGGCATGGCTGGAAAAACAATATACGTATCATCTACATGTCTACAATGAGCCAGGTATCACACAAGATACTTTAGACACATTGGATAATTTTATTATGACGCTCCAAGGTAGGCATTATCATCATTTCCATTTTATAGTTTCAGATACTGAGTCTTTTTAATTTTCCCAAGTGTCTATGGCTAGAAAATAACAGAGCAGGTATTCAGGCTTTCTTGACATTTTTACCACACTAAACCCAAAGTTTTCTTTGCACGTGTTTATTTTATTTAAAATGTCCCTGCTCCCTTTCTATCTGACATAAATAGAACACTTGAAAGTCACCACTACAGTCAATATTAGAGACATGTCAAATGCTTTCACTTAGCCAGAAAGCTGCTTTGGAGTAACTGTGTAATATTATACAACGTGACAAGCTCCCATCCACAGCGGCAACATTAAAGCCAGGGACATGTGGCTTGTGCAAAACCCCAAAGCCATTAGCTGAAATCCCAGGACCAGAAGGCTGAAGAATTAGCCACCAAACCCAGTACAGTCTCAGCCCTGGATAGCAGAGGCCACTCTGCACGGGTAGGTTACTTCATTCAAGGCGAAATGTGTACTGACATTCAGATTTCTGTTCTGGAGCTAGCTGGGCACGTTATCTTCTCAGTGTGGATTGGATGAGGGAAGTGAGAAGCAAACAGCAAATTCTTGGCAGCCAAAGACAGGCAAGCAACAGAGAAGAAGAAAGAAGAGCTGTCAGGGAACTGAGGAAAAGTCATCTGACTTTTGTGATGTTTATGCCACTTTTCTTCAGTCATCAGCCTGCTATTTGCAAATGTCTTCTTTATAAACTAAGGGTGAGAGGGAATCATAAGAATGAAAAGACTAGAAAACGACATTTAATTGTCTCTACCTTCATCCTGATTGTCATCACCATAGTCAGATTTTTTCACAGTTAAGATACTTCAAGTGATAGAAATGCCTAAGTTATAGAAAGTTACAGAAAACCCCTGACATGGAATAAATGATGAAACAAATTCATAGTTCTACCTAACTCTAAGGTCCCAAGTTAGAGCAGACTTAAAGTAAGGTTTGCTATGTTTATCTATCTGTGTTTGTTTTCTTAGTGTTGACTTAATCAAAAGACTGGTTTTCTTTGTGTTCACAAGATGGCGGCCAATAGCTTTCGGACTGTGTGTTTCCTGGTTTAGGAAGAGAGAACACCCCTCTCAGTAGTTCTCTCAGAAGGACAATGCTGATTCTCTTTCAGAAGCCCTACCTCAGATATTCTCTGGTCACTTTTGCTCCACTTGAGTTATATGCCTATTCCCTATCCAATTTCTATGGCCAAGTAAGCAGGTTCTACTGATCTGCTTAAGCTAATTAAGAATCACTTCTGGAGTTGAGAATATAGTCATCTTACTCAAATTGCAGGCTAAGGGTGCAGGGAAGGGTAGTTTTTTAGAAACCCTGTGTACCACTAGGGAAGGAAATATATGCAGGGTAATCACAAGAAATCCCACAAGGCTCCTGTCAAATATCGCTGTATTGTTTGCAACAGTCTACACATTGAACTCCTTTCTTAGTCTGATACTGCTTCTGATGACAAGGACATGAAACTTAAGCAGCTCACATGGTATTCAAAGTCCTTTCTGAACTGCTTCCTTCTTACCATCTAGCTTCATTCCTATCTCCTCTCCAAAATGAACTGAATGCAGCTCGCCAAACACTTTTCCCACTTTCTCCAAGTAGCTAACTCTTTGTCATTCTTCAAGGTTCAGCTTAAACATCATTTCCCTCTAGAAGTCTTTTCTGACCTTACCAGCTTGGAGCAGTTCCCCTAGTCTGAGCTTTTGTGGCCATCTGAGCTTACCCTCCATCACAGAAACATCACACTGCATTGATTTGCTTGATTTTTTCCCCCTCAAGAATATGAGCTCCCTAAAAGGTCCACAACTCTGTATTGCTGGTGCTTGGGACTCTGCAGGGAATAGTGTAAATATTCAATTATTTAGTGCCCATGTACTAAGTGATTACTATTGCCAAGGAACTCTGAAAGATGGTGGAAGCACAGTGTGAGCATAAAACAGACTCAGACCCTGGTCCATACGCTCATACCAGTTGCCATGGAGTTGACTGGGACTCATGGTGACCCCATGTATGTCAGAGTAGAACTGTGCTCAATAGGGTTTTCAATGGCTGATTTTATGGAAGTAGATCGCCAGGTCTTTCTTCTGAGGTACATCTGGGTGGATTTGAACCTCTAATGTTTTGGATAGAAGCCAAGTACATTAACTGTTTGCACCACCCAGGACTCCCCATACCTTCATATGAATTGATTATAAAAATAATAAATCAATGAATGTGAGAAGGAAACCTGAGGTGTCTTGTAACATCAAAGGAGGTATATTGAAAAGAATATGAAACTGATCTGTCTTCATGGGACCGCCTTTTCTCTCTCTGTGCTGCATTTTATCACCTATTAAATAAGGTGCTCTCCAATGATTAACATAAATATATATACATATATATGTATACTTATACATATATACATACATATGGTGTCCTCGTATAGAACCAGTACATAGACAAAGGGGCAGTCTTTCAAACAGAACGAGGGGATACTGCGTGGTTTAAAATCAGGAAAGGTGTGAGTCAGGGTTGTATCCTTTCACCATCTTTATTCAATCTGTGGGCTGAGCAAATAATCTGAGAAACTGGACTATATGAAGAAGAACAGGGCATCAGGATTGGAGGAAGACTCATTAACAACCTGCTATATGCAGATGACACAACCTCGCTTGCTGAAAATGAAGAGGACTTGAAGCACTTACTGATGAAGATCAAACATCACAGCCTTCAGTGTGGATTGCACCTCAACATAATCAAAACAAAAATCCTCACAACTGGACCAATAAACAACATCATGATAAATGGAGAAAATATTGAAATTGTCAAGGATTTCATTTTACTTGGATCCACAATCAATGCCCATGGAAGCAACAGTCAAGAAATCAAACTACTTATTGCACTGGGCAAATCTGCTGCAAAAGATCTCTTTCAAGTGTTAAAAAGCAAAGATGTCACTCTGAGGACTAAGGTACACCTGACCCAAGCCATGGTATTTTCAATTGCCTCATATGCATGCCAAAGATGGACAAGGAATGAGGAAGAATGAAGAAGAATCAATGCCTTTGAATTAAATTATGGTGTTGGCAAAGAATATTGAATATACCATGGACTGTCAGAAGAGCTAAGAAATCTGTCTTGGAAGAAGTACAGCCAGAATGCTCCTTAGAAGCAAGGATGGCGAGACTTTGTCTCATCAACTTTGGACATCTTATCAGGAGGGACCACTGCCTGGAGAAGGACGTCATGCTTGGTAAAGTAGAGGGTCAGCAAAAAAGAGGAAAATCCTTAAAAAGATGGATTGACATAATGGCTGCAACGATGGGCTCAAACATAGCAATGATTGTGGGGATGGTGCAGGACCAGGCAGTGTTTGTTTCATCCTGTTTTACCTACGGTCTCTATGAGTGGGGACAGACTCAATGGTGCCTGACAACAACAAGGAGATATAGATATATATATATATAGCATATGAATATATATGATATGTACATATACATATATATATTACTCTGTCCTATAGGGTTGCTATGAGTAGAAATCCACTCGACGGCATACAACAACAACATATATATATGTGGGAATGTGTATATGAACTACATTCCACCCATTCTTTCTTCCTTTATTGTGGTGATAGTGATGGGGATGCAGTGGTTCACCTTTACCTACAGATGTTTGTGGGAATACTGGAGGTACCTTGAATACCGGAAGAAATAGCAACCATGAAAATTCCTTGCGAACTTTGAATCGTCATTTCTTTAGCAGGTTAAGTGTTCAACAGTGGAGAACCCTTTCACAATTTACTGGTTGATTTTCTTGGGTGAGAACTGAAAAACATATTTTGACACCAACTACTGATTCCAGGGCTGGAAAAAAAATAATATTATATTAAGTGGAAATTTGTGAATTTAATACCAATCTATATCTTGCCTTACTAGTCTGCCAATGCCTTATTTAAACTCACTGCCAAATAAACTCCCACCTTATTTTTAACTAATATTTAATGTTGAAAAGCTCTAGGAACATAATTTGTACTAGTGTTCATGATACATTAACCTAATTAATTATAAACCAGCTTATAATTAAGAAAACAAATGAACAAGGAATGTTTTTGTGATTCACTGACCTCAATTTATTGTCATTTTTTTTTTTCTTTTTTGCTTACTTGCTAATTCTCAAAATTCAGTAATCTGCACTGGGTACTCCAGTCATTAGTATGAATTAGCAACACTCCACTATAATTCACCAGAGGCTGAGATTTTATAAATGGAGAAAGCATTTTAAAAGAGATCAGTGCAGTGAAGCCAAATTGTAGGGAAGGCAAGTTCCCTCTGGTAACTAGGCTTTCCTTTGACTTCGCCATCTGTATTCTCTACCATCTTATAAGAGAAAAGCATAGAGTAAATGAAATCCTTAAAAAATCTAGCTCTGAACCTAGGTTTTAATAAACTTCACATTAATAAAGAGTTTGGATGATTAGAGTAAGGACTTCTAATCAATCCAGACAGATAAGATCACAGTTATAATTGCATCAACTGTTATTATTTCCTTTTCATTTGCTTGTACCAAATGGAAAATAAAGTCTTGAGATGTCGACAAATGGAAATGAAAATAATGGTTTTCAGTGATAGTTCAATAGGAAGTAATTGGCCACCTGAAGAGAAAAACCCTCATCATGGAAATAATTACAAATAATTGGTTGCTACAAGATTGGACTATATCTGCTATAGTCAATACAATAAACACTCTTAGCCTAAGTTGCTAACATGGAGATTTGAGGGTGTTATCAACCATATCAATCTAAGGCTCTAAAATACCTTACATACTGGCTACTCATGGTCCAAATGTGACCAACAGATGTCACCATCAAGATTATTTTGAATTATAATTTAATTAGCTATCAACACTTAAAAACTAGGAGATTTTACATAAAAATATGGATTTATAGTGTATCTCTTGAAAAACTGAAATATTAGGCAACACTGGGCTCTATTCCCACAGGGGCAACAATTCTGAGGAGTTAGAATATATTCTAGAGTTATCTGCCATCCTGATTGATCCACCTCATGCACTTGGAAGTCATCTGGGCCCTTGCAGATGTTTGCATTTGTGACCTGAACTCTAATAACATCTGCTGTATTTATATAAAACTTGAGAGTTTTTGTAGTAATTTATCATTTCTTAACTTACCTGACCTCATAACAATCCTGTATAGTTATTATGTTTTAATCCATTGCTGTCAAGTTGATTTAGGCTCATAGTGATCCTATAGGACAGAGTAGAACCGCCCCGTAGCATTTCCAAAGCCGTAAATCTTTACGAAAGCAGATTGCCACATCTTTCTCCCTTGGAGCAGTTGGTGGGTTCAGACTGCCAACTTTTCCGTTAGCAGCCAAGTACTTAACCACTGCGCCACCAGGGCTCCTTCCAAATATGGTTTACATTGAAATAAAGTGAGACTTTTTTGAAGTGGCTCACCCAAGGAGACAAGTCAGTAGGTAGACATGTCAGATATGAATCCAGGTCTTTAACTCTTAATCACTTAACCTTTCTCCTGAGCCCTGCTAAATCTTGTCTGAGTTCAATTATAAAACCCCCCACTGATGTTCACATGGATGAACATCCTTTATTTGGAGCCTAAGGTACTAGTATTTGGCATCATAAATGAATCTATTTGTTGTAAATAAAAAATAATAAATGGTCAAGAATCAAGATATGGTTCCAAATTCTGGACCCTAGGAAACTTCCAGAAAGTTTATCTGGGACATTTGGTTACATAGAAAAAGAACCAATTACAAATGCTCACCCCAAAACAGAGTCTATTAGGTTTTGTATTTGGTATAAGATAGCTCTTTCTCTCATTCTTGGTACTTGATTTTCTCCAACTGACGGCATTTTAAGACACTTTCCAAAGAGACCAGAACCTTGAACCAAGTGAGTAGATAATGTTACAATTGGAGTCTCCTGTAAGTAAGACTATCTAAAATAATGATACTCATAGTATTTTGGAAACATTAAAAAACCTTTCAGAATATTCTCAGCAAACATTATTGAACAGAAAAAAAAATAAAAAACTTTGCATTGAATCCGGTAACTATGGGTTAGTGGCTTGGAAACATATCAACCTCAGGTACTACCAGTTTGCAGGGATTGGCTGGGCATTAGCTGTGCCATTACTACAGTGCAGTGAATTGCTTTTATATGGCCTTTCTAGCCATGGTCATCTAACTCTCCCAAAATGATTGGCTGGGCCACAATCTTAAAAAAAATTGGTCAGTTTATTATACGAATTGAGTAATTTATGGTCTACCAAGAGGATTGGTCAGTCTGTGGTTAGGGTGGGAAGACCATGCCTTGAAATTGGCAAGGAGTAGGCTTATATAAATGCCAACAACCCCACAGAGGTGCAGCAACCTCACTACCATCAAGGAGAGTCTGGAGTGGAGCAATGTCCTTTGGACCAAGGACCCAAAAATGAGAGCTGTAACACTGAAGACAAGAAGACAGTGCAAGATGGTGAGAGACATTGGCAGTGGGCTCGCTGGCCCATGGAGTGAGAGCTGAGCACCTTCTGGCCAGAGGCTTACTGGCAGAGCTAAAAGAGCTGTACCACTTTGCGCATGCATGTGAGAGGCCTGAGCATGCCCTACCTAGGGGTTGCCTCAGAGGATCCTGTGCAGGGGTCTTCCTATAGCAGGGCAGAGCTGAGTACCTCCGGGCAGGAGGCTTGCCAGCAAAGCTAAAAGAGGTATCACACTTGCTTGTGCAGAGCAAGTGAGGCATGAGTGTGCCCCATGCAAGGGTTTCACACCAACCCTTGGGAAGTGGGGGTGGGGGTAGCATGGTGGCGAGAGAGAGCCCCACAGGCATGGAGGGAGCCTTCAGCAGAAGCTTAGAAGTGCCTGGTGGCAGAGGCTAGGGAGATTCTGGGGAGGAGTTTTCCAGCAGGCAGCAAGGCCCAGCGAGGCCAAGAGGCAGAGCAAAATCTTCAGAAACATGGTGGTAGCCAGAGGCAGCAATGACGTGAACACAGCATCTAACCAAGGTTGAGCGGTTCTCCTTTTGAGAATCTGTTGCTACTGTTTACTGTTTGCAGTCTATAAATAATAGTAATGGCTTTCTCTTTGCCAATACTGTGTGTGTCTGGCTCAATCACAGATGAACGTAGCATCCATGGAATGGCTGATGCCCGTGAGTGTATGTGTCTCGTTCCTAGCAGTCTTAGCACTGCCTGCAAATTTGAGGCACAGCCTGTCTACATGTGCAATGCAGATAGACAGACATAAACATACAATTACTTAATGGATTTTTATTTTTTCCTAATTCAACTTTATGATTCCGAAATAACATCTCAACAACGTTTCCATCTCTGGAGTCACTTAAGACTAGACTGAGTGAACACCTCCGTAGTAAAATGGATATGAATAGGCAATTGTAATAGAATAAAGGTAAACGACCAATAAGAATATTAAAAAAAAAAATCCTCAATCTCATTAAAAAGAAACGTTACCGTCTAGTCGATTCCTACTCATAGGGACCCTAAAGGACAGAGTAGAACTGCCTCATAGGGTTTCCAAGGCTGTGATCTTTACAGAAGGTGACTGCCACATCTTTCTCCCTCGGAGCAGCTGTTGGGTTCAAAACTGCCAATCTTTCGGTTAGCAGCTGACTGGCTCTTTCTCATCTTCCATTTCTCAGCTCAGCTGTCAGTTCCAAAAAATACCTTATGGACTTTGGTATTTACAGTAGCCTTCTCCTGACAAAAACTCTACGGTATCAACTTACTTATAGCCTTTAGAGCTCTTCTCCCCACATTCATTTTTCTAGTTTATTCATTGTTTAACTGTTATTACAGGTTATTTGTATATGTTTCTTCCCCTGTGAGTGCAACCTGCGTGAAAGCAGAGACTTGCTTCGTTTGTTCACTATTAGATCCCTAGCAGGTTGAAAAATGCTTTGCGTGTGGAAGGTGCTTCATAAAGGAAGACGTTTTCCCCCAGAAATAGGAGTTTTTCTGTGAAGCTACACATGCATGTCACCACCCATCTGCAGCTTGTCATACTGTGGGGCTTGCCTGTTGCTATGATGCTAGAAGCTAGTCACTGGTATTTCAAATAACAGCAGAGTCACCCATGGTGGACAGGTTTCAGAAGACCTTCCAGACTAAGACAGAGTAGGGAGAAGGTCGATCTACTTTTGAAAAATCAGCCAATGAGGGAGACTCCGGCAAGATGGCGGTCTAGGCAGAAGCACCACGCCGTCCCTCCACAACAAAGATCCGAAAAACTAAGCCAAACAGAGAATC
>NW_004443970.1:11207036-11243497 GCF_000243295.1 Trichechus manatus latirostris
AAAAAAAAAAAAAAAAAAAAATCAGCCAATGAAAACCCTGTATGTAACAACAGAATATTGCTCAAAATAATGTTAGAAGATGAGTCCCTTAGGATGGAAGGCACTCAAAGTATACAGTGGCTGCAACAATAGATTGGAGCATACAAGTGATCATGAAGATGGAAGGGGACTGGGCAATGTTTTGTTCTCTTGTACTTAGGGTTGCCAGAAGTCAGAGCTGACTCAATGGCAACTAACGGCAACACATGCATGACCTCAGAAAGAGCAGGAACTAAGATTTTTCCACATCTAAGGTAAAGATCTTAAGAGCAGGAGTTAGGAACCTTTGTGTTTTGCTTAGGAGTCAGGGTGGCAGGTCCATTCTTGTCTTATCAGCTCTGCTCTTTCATCTGTTCTTTGTACAGCTTGGGTCCTGACTCTCTACTTGTTCTCTATGTTTTTCTTTCTTCAGAGTTTCTGTTGACTCATTTCTCATAATTTTGATTTGCACATATCATGGTTAGAGATTGCTATAAAGCAAAATGGCTATACCAGCATTATTTAATATAATTTCAATATACCTGTATAAATGTCAGTATTGTAATAAAAAGTGAGATATTATTGCTATCAACTTGTACACCTATTCTGCTTAATATAAATATAATGCAAACTACATACATAATTTTAAATTTTCTAGTAGCCACGGTTTTTAGAAAGTAAACAGAAACAGGGGAAATTAATTTTAATAATCCTTTCTATTTAAACCAATATATCCAAAATATTTTTCAACTTGCAATTAACGTAAAAACTATTGAAGTATTTTTCATTGTTTTAATCATACAAAGTCATGGAAATCCAGCATGTATTTCACACTTACGGCAGATCTCAATTTGGACTAGCCACATTTCTATTGTTCAATAACCACATTTGGTTGGTGGCTACTGTACTGAATAACACAGTTCTAAATTTTGCCCTCAGATTCTGTTCCACTTGAGAAAGGATTGAGGTTATTTCAGCCTTTTGGCTCAAGTATATCCGGGAAAGATGATTAAAAAAAAAAAAAGGCCCTTGTTAAGGTGAGTAATACTGTTTACAGTGCTGGAGGGATGGCTGTGAGATACCCTAAGAAATAGATCTAGTCTTATAACAGTAAAGGTGCAGGAAAAGCAAAGGAAGCATGGGAGAAAAGCATGGGAGAAGGGAGTTGATTAGGCTCTAAGAAAAGAGCTAGAATTTGGCTCTAAGAGAACCCCCCTCCACCTTTTCTCTCTCCTCTGCTCTCCCAATCCCTTCCTACTATTTTCCTTAAGGCACCTGCTGCCATTCCAAGCCAATCCCATCAAGGTTCCAGAAGTAACTAAGAACCCAAATTGTTTCTAAGGGAATATGAAAATGATTAATAACCATATGAATAGATGTTCACCTTGGAAAGGAGGATTTAAAACACGAACAACATATCTGGGAGGGGTTTTAAATAAGAGTAGCGTATGTTTAGAACATTCTCAGAGTGCCACTTGGTTCCATTAATATTTTTGTGTGTTTTTCAAGTTGTTAGTGATTCAAGTTTCAGTTTTTTTGTTTTTTCTTAGATGGTGAAATAATGATATTACAGAATAAAAAGACCAGTGTTTTGGTTATTGAAAGTAGCATGGTGTATTCAATGTGGGCATAATAAAAATGATCACTACCATCACTAATCACAGTGACTTTGGCCTCCTGTTTCAATTCTTATTCCCATTGTAACCAGGCTGTTCCAGGTATGCTCGGCACAGCCATAGAGACACGAAACAGGTGAACGCGAAAGAAGCTTTATTTGGTTGGCCATGCAAAGGAGCACACCGGGACTTGTGTTGCCAAGATGGCTCCTGAACAATGGCCAAAACAGTATTTATTAGGGGACAGGTCCTGGGGAAAGGAGCAAGTTTGTTGATTGGTCTGGCCCGAAAAAGAGGTTCCCAGGGCGGTTTCATCCAAAAGGGGGGTCTCCTAAATAGGATGTTAGGCTTGGACCCCTCGCTTCTGGAAGTCTTTCCCCAATCTTGGGCCACTAAAGTTTGGTTCCACCCAGGGGGAGAAACGTTCTAGGGTCACCCAGAGGACAGGGTTGATGGTTTTCTGTGTGTCAGGCGGGCCAGATTTGGTCTTAACTAGTTCTGTGGTCTGCAGACTCCAGCCTCTTGTTTTTCTTATCTTGGGCAGGAAGTTGGCCGATTGTCTAAAAAACATCTGGAGAAACCAGTTAGAAGGGGAGGTGGATCATGCTACTGTACTTGTAAGTTGGGAGTTGGTAATGGTACCCAGAGGCTGGGGTCTCATGATTGCTTAGGGACAAATTCTCTCTGCATTTTTTCATTCAAATTTCTTAGTGTGAAAATATGGTTGTCACACTTTTGGCTAAAAAATCTATTTCTAGACTGTCTCTGAATGGACAATCTTTGAATCAAGTCATCCAGCAGTTCAACCAGCTGTGCCTAGGACAAATACTGTGATCTCTATCAAACTGTGAATGGGCAAATTCTTCCAAGGCAATATAGAAAGTGGATGGATGGGAGCAAGGACTGGGAGTTCGGACTTCCTGGGTTCAAATATTGGTTCTACAAAGAACTAGCTGAATGAATTCAGGCAAAGTCCCTCATCTGTATAATGGGATACTAATAGTATCTACCTCTTGGTCGTTGTAAGGAACTGTGATGATATATACAAAGTTTATTGAACAGAGCCTGGCACAGAATAAAATGTTACGTATTATTATTATTTTTCTTCTCTCATTTAGGCAGAGGTAATTGTACACTTGGCACTGTGCTTTGTCTTGTTAATTTGACAAACAAGTATGAATGACGGCAACCAGGGCTACCAAGGGTTAAGAAACCTACTCAAAATCACATAAGATAGTAATTGGCATGGGTGGGACTCAAGTGAAGCCCAATTCCTCTGTTCACCACAACTATTTCTGTCCCAAAAGTCAATATATAGTAAAAGAGTTGAGTGCCAAGAGCTAACACACTACGGGGAATTTTTATTTTAATCATATGTGGTTGGTTACCCCAGAATACATCTTCAGGATCTTATTTGGTTTCCATGAAGTCTCAACTCTAGTCCTGTTTCCTATTCATGTATAAGCTCTGTGCTGCCAAAATGCAAGATCTACCACCAAGCTTCTGCTCTGTACAGTTGGATCCCACTGCCATCAAATCGTCACTGATGTGTTGAAAAAGTATGTTCTCGCTTGCTTTGCTCAGAATGAACTGATGCCTCTTTGGGCCAAAATCAGGCACAGAGGTTGAATAACACGGCTGTAGAACCCAATCAAAAGGACCAGGCTCTTGCTTCGGGGACTACAGTGGTGAACAGCCGGCAGCCTTCCAGACATTCTGCGCCTGCATAGTAGCCCCGAAATGGTTTGCATGGCTGTGCAGCTTGCCCAGAAACTTCTTGGATTCACAAAACATTTTCTGTCATGCTTTGACTTTTTAAAAGGAGGGATAAGCTTTGAACTGTTCCCCCAAAGACAGACTTTGCCTTTGGAGGTTTGGGGAGGAAAAAAAAAAAAGAAAAAAACCACCTGTGTGGAAAAGTGTGAATGTCTAACATTTAAGGGTAAAGCCATGATAAACGTTGATGCTGTTAAATTCTGAAAATCAGGGCTTGGAAGGGAATGCCTTCTCTGCTGATTGCACTGTAACTGGTGCAGCTATAATAGGCTCCAGACACTACTAGAATAGCAGATATCCGTGTATGACTACAGAGGAATATATAAGAAAGAGAAAGACAGATGGTGTACTTAGGTGCACTTAAGTCTGATTGCATGAGTTGATAATGAATGTTTAAATATGGCACTCCCATAAAATCAGATACCTGTAGACAATACTGGAATAACTCAGACTTGCTAGGGGAAAAAAAAAAAAAATAAATTGTGGATTCTAATTTTTGTTTTTGTCATTATTATGATAGTCTATTTACTTGTATGAGAATGTTCATAACTTTCTCAGAGTCTAATCATAAAACAAAAAACACAATCAGTAGCATAGAAAACAGATTCTTAGAAATGAAAGGAAACATAAAGATTATTTCAGAGCTGTGGAAGCTTGTGACCAGAGAGTTCGCATGACAAATGTTAGACAGTTCTCAGTGACAGATTGAAGATTAGAAGACATGTGACATATGTCCTTGCCCAATCATCTTTCCACCACAGAGCACTATGTTTTCTCTCCAAGAAAATTATGGTATAAAAAATAATAAATCAAGGAAGAAATCTTAAACAAAATATAACCAACATTATTCAATGGAGTCTTCTTTTTACCAATAACTACTTTAGATTACATATTTCTGTATATGGATTGAATTGTGTCCCTAAAAAATATGTGTTGTAAATTCTAACCCCTATACATGTGGATATAATCCGATGTGGGAATAGGTTTCTTTTTGTTATATTAACGGCTTCAGTACACATTACACCTCAACATAAATAAAACAAAAATCCTCACAACTGGACCAATAAGCAACATCATGATAAACAGAAGAAATACTGAAGCTGTCTAGGATTTAATTTTACTCAGATCCACAATCAAAGCCCAAAGAAGCAGCAGTGAAGAAATCAAATGACCTATTGCATTGGCAAATCAGCTGCAAAAGATCTCAAGTGTTAAAAAGCAAAGATGTCACTTTGAGGACTAAGGTTTGCCTGACCCAAGCCATGGTATTTTCATTCTCCTCATATGCTTGTGAAAGCTGGACAATGAATAAGGAAGACCAAAGAAGAACTGGTGCATTTGAATTATGGTGTTGGTGAAGAATATTGAATATACCACGCACTGCCAGAAGACTGAAGAAATCAGTCTTGGAAGAAGTAGAGCCAGATTGCTCCTTAGAAGCGAGGATGGTGAGACTTTGTCTCATACACTTTGGACATGTTATCAGGAGGGACCAGTCCCTGGAGAAGGATATCATGCTTTGTAAAGTAGAGGATCAGCAAAAAAGAAGACGACCCTCAATGAGATGAATTGACACAATGGCTGCAACAATGGGCTCAAACATAGGGTTATGAGGATGGCATTGGACCAGGCAGTGTTTCATCCTGTTGTACGCAGGATCACTATGAGTCAGAACCAACTGGATGACACCTAACGACAACTGACAACAACATGTTAATGAGTCTATATCAGTGTAGGGTGTGTCTTAAACCAGTCACTTTTGCGATATAAAAGGAGCAGCTTAGGCACAAGCAAGTGCAAACTGAGGAATATGGATGCGATATGGAGATTGCCAAGGAACTGAGGAACAGAAGGTGAAAAGAGACAAAGACCTTCCCGCAGAGCCAACAGAGAAAAAGCCTCCACCTATAGCCAGTGCCCTGAATTCAGACTTTTAGCCTCCTAAACTGTGAGAAAATAAATTCTGTTTGTTAAGGCCACCCATTTGTGGTGTTTCTGTTATAGCAGCACTAAGAAACTAAAACAGGCTTGATACAAAATTAAATAGGGATTTTAAAAACCCTTAATAAAAATTGGATTTCATAGTGGCAAAAATGCACTCAATTTTCCTAAGGGGTTCCAGTTTTAACATCTTCCCAGCATATGCTGTCTGTGCAGCTCTTCAGTTAGATGACTAAAATTTGAAAAAGTAAAAAAAAAAAAAAATCAAAGATCTTGCTTAGATCTGACACCAAAGGATGGTCATGGCACCAGGTGATTTTGAAAAAGGGTGCACATTGCACATGTGCATAGGGATGGTGGAGAACTGAAGGGAGGTAAACCCGACCTGAAGTGCATGCTCCTCACAGAAAGTAGACATCGATCAGAAGCTGTAAATAAATTGGACCTGGCACCTTAAGTGCCTTACATGTTTGAAGTTAAACCTTAAATTGCATCCTTATTCTTAAAGGAAGCAAGTAAGCCTCCCATCAAAGAGATGGTGGCATAATCGAGATGAGTAATGCTGCTGAGTTCTGAAAGAACTACACAATCTGAGAAGGAATGACAGTCCCTGGTGCAGGGAGCACTAAAAGTCCACATGTCACTCATCATAAGCTGGGATCTGGGTGGTGAAAGAAGGACATGCTCTAAAATCAGAGAGTGCTGACATATATCGGAAACACTTTGCATGGTGGGGCAAGTGCTTCCCAATCACCATTGCAAAACAAAGTCTACATCATGCTGTTGGAATTTTTGCTAGAATGCAGACAATTTAGAAAATGATTCTTAAAAAAGAAGGAAAATAATAACTTCAGATACAACTTAAAATTCCTCTAAGGATAATTCTCACGTGAATAGATACATTTAGTAAACCAATATGATAAAATGTCACCTCCCTAGCTTCTAAAAGTTTTCTTTTCTTTTTTTTTTCCTCTACCCATCAGAATGGGAAAAATGACCACTGATTACAATATACTATGGTGAAGTCAATATTGTAAAACTGTTACAGAGTCATCACAGACCTAGGACAGAGGAAAAAGGATGCCATGAGCAGAATAAAAAAATCGGAAAAATTCTAGAAGCCAGAAAGCACATGGAATCAGATTGTTACAGAAATTAGAGTGGGGAAATGTATAACTATAAAGGTAAGAGCACTTCATACCAATGCAGACTAGGAGAAAGCTTAGCTCAGAATTAAGGTACAGAGAAAGTATTGTTATGGATTGAATTGTGTGCCCCCAAATTACATGTCAACTTGGCTAGGCCGTGATTCCAGTATTGTGTGATTGTCCGCCATTTTGTCATCTGATGTTATTTTCCTAAGTGCTGTGGATCCTACCTCTATGACATTAATGAAGCAGGATTAGAGGCAGTTATGTTAATGAGGCAAGACTCAATCTACAAGATTAGGTTTTGTCTTAAGCCAATCTCTTTTGAGATATAAAAGAGAGAAGTGAGCAGAGAGACATGGGGACATCATACCACCAAGAAACTAGTGCTAGGAGCAGAGTGTATCCTTTGGACTCAGGGTCCCTGCACTGAGAAGCTCCTAGACCAGGGGAATACTGATGACAAGGACCTTCCCACAGAGCCAACAAAGAGAGAAAGACTTTTCCTGCAACTGGCACACTGAATTAGGACTTCTAACCTCCTAACTGTGAGAGAATAAATTTCTCTTTGTTAAAGTCATCCACTTGTGGCATTTCTGTTATAGCAGCACTAGATAACTAAGATAAGTATGAATAGTTGGTGGGGTGATGACTTGGGCAAGTATTAAGGCTTGCCTATAGAAGCATTAGAGCACTGGTGGCGCAGTGGTTAAGCACTGGGCAGCTAACCAAAAGGTCGGAGGTTTGAACCCATCAGCCACTCCACAGGAGAAAGATGTGGCAGTCTGCTTTCATAAAGATTACAGCTTTGGAAAACCTATAGGGCAGTTCTACTCTGTCCTATAGGGTCACTATGAGTTGGAATCAACTCAACAGCAGTACGTCTAGAAGCTTTAGATGTACTAGGGGATGAGTGAGTTGAGTGCTTGCCTGCTAACTGAAAAGTTGGCAGTTTGAACTCACCCATAGGCATCTCAGAAGAAAGGCCTGGTGATCTACTTCTGAAAGATCACAGCCATTAAAAATCCTATGTGCAGTTTTACTCTGCAACACATTAGGTCACCTTGAGTAGGAATCAACTCCAGGACAACTAAAAAAAAAGGAAGATTTGGCCTAGTTTTGGTCCTCCCACACTATAATATTGGCTGATTGCAGCATAAGACACTTGGCTAAAAATAGGAGGTATTTCTGGTGAGGGCTCTTAACTCTGTGTTAGGCATTGCTGGTAAGCCGAGCAGAGTATGTTATAATTTCAAACCTACATAATGGCTCTGTAAGGATAATAATAATAATGATAATAAAGAAAAGGCTGCTCCATCCAACACTGAAAGTGTGAAACACACTGACAAGTTTCTTATCTAGAGTAAAGGGGCACTTTCTCTGGCAATTTGGGTGTGTGTGTGCGGTCCTCAGAGTTCATACCTACTCCTGATCAATCCACTAACTCTAAGAGAAGTCAGCTTGTCCATGAGTCCTGTCCACTAAAGACAGTCCCTTAGCCAGTCTTCTTATTCAGGGCATCAAGCTTGCTATAATCACGTCTATTAAATTCTAATCAAGACAATAAAGAAATAGCCAGTAAGTTCACACTTAAGTGAGAAATTTGATAGAAAACTAAAAAGGAAACATTTTAAAAATAGAATTTTAAAATCTAGATTAAATGGATGATTTTTCAGGAAATATACAAATGATAAAAATTGATTCAAAAGGAGGAAAACAATCTCAACAGACTCACAATAATAGAAAAAATTGAAAAAGTAGTCAAGATCTCATTTTGCCACCACCATCTCACCCCAGCAAAAGACACTAGACCAAGACAGTTTTACAGGTGAGAGCTATCAATATGTTATAAGCAAATAATTTCTTCACTTACATGAAAACCTTCCAAGATCTTTGGAAAAAATGCAGAGCTTCTTAATTCATTCTATAAAGCTACCATATTTCTTATACCAACACTGAAAAAGGATAAATTTTTTAAAAAAAGACAAAATAAAACTACTGCCTGATTACACTTACAAATATACATATACGCAAATATTCTAGATAACATTTAACAAGTTAGATCCAATAACTTATTAAAAGAATATTTCATACCTCAGGATTATGTTACTGGAGTTATTTTTAAAGAAGGAAATGTCCATTATATGCTAAGTTTTAGCTGGTCTACTCTGGTGAGCTCTATAAATATCATAATTTTTCTAGGCTTGTTATGACATAAAGAATTTGAGACATACTAGTTTATCCCTAAATATTTGTTACAGAATCAGATGTAGAGTTTAATTTAATTTACATTAAAAAATACGTGTTTAGTATATGAATATGTGTGTATGTACTTAAAAATAGATAAGAAAGTATCTGGAAGGATTCACACCAGTCTAACAGCAGTGGTTTCTCTCAGGAGAATCAGTTTGTTTTTGTCAACCATTATATCTCTTGTACGTAGAACAGGCATTGCCACATAGAAATCTCTCTACTTGCTAAATGAATGAGCCAATTAAATTTAGTTGGGGTTAAATACACCTTTCACCTTTTGCTGTATGATTATGTCATTTAAATATTTTTCAGTAAACAAGCACCAATATGTCATCTACACACATACACACATAACCACATAACCATAACTTCCTAATGTTAATTTGTTAAACAAATATTTATTGAGAAAGTATTATGTGCCAGACACTGCTCTAGATTCTTGACATTGATCAGTGAATAAAACCGACAAAACAGATATCAAGTGCAATCATTTGTAAGTTTGTATATATGATTGTTTAATTATATAATCTTTTATTACTCCATCAAACAGATTGATCATTTAATTTATTCCAGATAGTGTGTCATGAGGAATCAATAACTCTTACAAAAATAAAGTTTCTTTTAATAATATTTTCCCATATGTATAAGAGAGAATTTCATAGAAATTAGCTAGGAATATGAATATTGATAGAAATTGCTTTCTTCACTGTTGGGCAGAAATCACTAGCATTTATAGTAGGACCTTGTGGGTCAAAAACAACATAAGTCAATCCTAAGAAATGAAGTTGATAAATTATTTATTATACACTTTCTCCTCACTTATCGACTATTTTGTTATTTGACATTTTGCATTTACAACAATAGCAAAAAATCTAGTATCCAACTATTTTGCACATAAATGAAGTACATCTGGCAGTAACAAATGCCAGGGTGCAAGATGAGAGTCACACTGGCTGTGATGGTTAAGTTTATGTGTCAGCTTGGCTGGGCCATGATTCTCAGTGGCTTGGCAGTTATATAATGATATAATTTGGCAGTTATATAATGATGTAGTCATCCTTCATTTTTGTGATCTGATGTAGTCATCCTCCATTTTCACATAATATTGATTTTGCATAACAACCTGGTCTTTGGAAAGTAACCACGTCAATAAGTGAGAAGAGGGTGTGTATGTATATAGATGTATATATATAAATTATAAAAATGTAAAACTTTCTAACCAAGGAAAATGAATCAAAGAACATTGAGTTTGAAATCAGTTTGGCTTGATTGTAAATACTGTAATCATGATTCCAAGTTACAGAGTTTAACACCCTGGCAAGGAAGCAGAAAATAGTGCTAACATGTTGCTAGAATGGCTCTTAGAAGCTTGGAGAAAGTTATGGTTCACATTAAGGGAAGAAGAAATACCATAACTCTTATGGCAGAATGTGGAAGAAGAGCTTAAAGGCTCCGAGAAGTGAGAATGCTAGAGTTGATAAACTATGCAAGGCTGAAAAATCCACTGGGTGATTGTGTTCAATGGGAGAGCCCAGAGAACACTTTATTTACCAAATCAATAAAGAGTTCACTTGTGAGAAATAGACCAGAATCACTGAGAAACTAAATGATGATTTTCCTCTGAGGGCCAGAATCAACATGAGGAGATGTTGTTACACAACTGGGCTTCTTATAGCAATGGGAATGAAAGGACCCTGTCTTAGTGTCCTAGGGCTGCATAAAAAAATACCACTAAGTGGGTGGCTTTTGGAAACCCTAGTGGCATAGTGGTCAAGATCTACAGCTGCTAACCAAAAAGTTGGCCGTTTAAATCCACCGGGTGCCTTTTGGAAACTATGGGGTAGTTCTACTCTGTTCTATAGGGTCGCTATGAGTCGGAATCAACTCGACAGCAGCGGGTTTGGATTTTTGGTTCTGGGTGGCTTTTAAAGAACATAAATTTATTTTCTCACAGTTCAAGAAGCAAGAAGTCCGAATTCAGGGTGTCAGCTCTAGGGGAAAGCCCTTCTTTGTCTCTTCCAGCTCCTAGTAGCTGCTGGCAATACTTGGCATTCCTGGGCTTGTAGATGCATGTGCCTCCATCTTCACATGGCATCTTCCCCCTGTGTCTGTTTCTTTGATACCACTAAGAAGAGATGAGTTTTAGGACCCACCCAATTCTGGTATGACCTCATTAACATAACAAAAGAAAGTCACATTCAGTCAGGAGCATTATTTACAGATACAGGGGTTAGAATTTCAACATTTGAAGGGACACAGTTCAATCCATAACAGATCCCAATAAAATGCTTAATTCTCAGAAGCCAAGAGGGTATTATTATCATAAGGAACAGCAGGGTTTGAGTGACAGCCAACAAGGCTGACCTACAGAGAACTATGAAGATTGTTTATAGAACAATAGCAAAAAACATACTGCTCGATCTATACTAAAAAGAGAAATTAAACATGGATTATCAGAAGGCTGAAGACAGCCACCCACTGAATATCTTGCCTAGCTTCTAGACTGAAGTCAATTTTCATACCTAAAACTCACTGACTGAAGGTGAGACCAATTTTCAGGAGGAAGGACCCTAGAACACCACAGCAAGTATAGAGTAATATTTCCCCAATACTTCTAAAAGGGATCTTCAGAGTCATTTACAAAAGAGAAAGGAAAATATCCAAATATTTCAAGAACAGAGGGTTCAAGTTACATTGAAACCTTGTGATGGAAGCATTGTCACGACCCCTGTATTGAAATGGAAACATATGGCAGCCAAGTAGTATATGAGATTCTGGCCTAGGTCTGGCTCACAGTGGATCCAACGGGTTCATGTCTTAGTTATCTAGTGCTACTATAACAGAAATACCACAAGTGGATGGCTTTAACAAAGAGAAATTTGTTCTTTCACAGTCTAGGGGCTAGAAGTCTGAATTCAGGGTGCCAGATCCAGGGAAGGCTTTTTCTCTGTGTCAGTTCTGGGGGAAGTTCCTTGTCATCAACCTTCCCTTGGTCTAGGAGCTTCTCAGTGCAGGGACCCCAGGTCTAAAAGACATGCTCTCTGCTCCTGACTCTGCTTTCTTGGTGGTAGGAGGTCTGTTGTCTCTTCAGCTTCTGCCTCCTGGTTCCTTGGCCTCTCTGCCTCTCGGGCCTCCTGTCTGTCCTGCTGGGACAAGTGTTCCAAAGCTCTTTAGCTCCACTGATAAGTGACTGAAGGCACTACTCCACCAGTAAACTTCAGCCCAAAGACACTCAGCTCTCTTGTTCCATGGATTGGCTCCAGCACTGTCTTGTGCTGACCTCCTAGTTCTGTTGCTGCCATTTTACTGCTGCTGGTGTTTCTCTGCTGCTGCTTTTTACCATCGTCACCATCTCCAGTGCAACAGCTCTCCTCACTTCCTTTTGAGTTCCCACCAGAATTGTCTTTGATGTCCATAATTCCGCCAACAGTCTCTTCAAAGCAATCTAGGATTTTACTATTAGGCACTTTAAAACTCTTCCAGCCTTTATCTGTTAACAGTTTCAAAACCGCTTCCACACTTTACTTATCTGTTAGAGCAACAGCCCACTCCTGATACCAAATTCTGTCTTAGTTATCTACTGCTGCTGTAACAGAAATACCACAGGTGGATGGCTTTAACAAAGAGAAATGTATTCTCTCACAGTCTAAGAGGCTGGAAGTCCGAATTCAGGGTATCAGCTCCAGGGGAAGACTTTCTCTCTCTGTTGGCTCTGGGGGAAGGCCCTTGTCATCAATCTTCCCCTGGTCTAGGAGTTCTCAGTGCAGGTACCCAGGGTCCAAAGGACGTCCTCCCCTCAGTCTCAAAGGGAAGGGATAAGACCTCTGGGGTCTCAAAGGGTAAACCCATGGGCTCCGGGGTTTCAAAGGTTGGGGATGCAGCCTCCTAGGTTTCAAAGAGTCAGATCTTCACCAACTAGGTTCCAGAGTGTGGGGCTGCCTATCATCAGTGCCAGCAGGATGGCACCAGTTCTGCTGCCTAAAGCTGAGGGGGTGGGGCTGCCATACCCAAAGGGCAGAACAGGGTCTGCTAAGGCCAAGGGAGTGAAGTCACTACTCAGATGGTCTAGGAGAATGGGGTCATCCAAATGGGAGGGAGTGGAGTTGCCATTCCAATGGGCCTGGAAGGTAGAGCTGAAGCCCAGGGCCCAGAGGTCTCCACCCAGAATCTGGAGAATGTGGCCAACACTCAAACTCTGGAGGGCAGGGCCATTGTTTAATGGTCTCAGAGAACAGAGGATTGTTTTCAAGGCTTGAGAACTAATGAAATGTGTTCTGCTTACTTGCTTGGTGCCTGTTATCCCTTCTTTCCCTCTAATTTCTCCTTGTTGTAATGGAAATGTCTACCTTGTGCCTGTTCCACCATTGTACTTTGTGAGCAGATAACTTGTATTATAGATTTCACAAATGAAGAGGAATTTTTGGAATTTGAACTTGGAGTTGATTAAGATTTTACTATGATATGTTGGGGTGAATGTGTTTTACATGTGATAAGGACATAAATTTTTGTGGGCCAAAGGGTGGAATGTTATGGATTGAATTGTGTCCCCCCAAAAATGTGTATCAACTTGGCTAGGCCATGATTCCCAGTATTGTATGGTTGTCCAACATTTTGTAATCTGATGTGTTTTCCTATGTGTTGTAAATTCTACCTCTATGATGTTAATGAGGCAGGATTAGAGGCAGTTATGTTAATGAGGCAGGATTCAATCTACAGGATTAGGTTGTACCTTGAGTCAATCTCTTTTGAGATATTAAAGAGAGAACTGGGCAGAGAGGAGAGGGAACTCCTACATCAAGAATGAAGAGCTTGAATGGGAGTCCACCTTTTGGACCCAGAGTCCCTGTGCTGAGAAGCTCCTAGACCAGGGGAAGATTGATAACAAGTACCTTTCCTCAAACTCAACAGAGAGAGAAAGTCTTCCCCTGGAGCGATACCCTGAATTCAGACTTCTAGCCTCTTAGACTATAAAAGAATAAATTTATCTTTGTTAAAGCCATCCACTTGTGGTATTTCTGTTATAGCAGCTCTAGATAACTAAGGTCATTTCCCAGTTCCTGAATGTATAATTGTAATAGACATACATACACTATTTCCATTTTGGCTCTTTGGCCTGTGGGATAAGAGCTATTATAGTGTGGAAGGACAAGTAAAGCCTCTGAAATTGAACTCCTTACTTTGCCAAGAGAGTTATCACATTAAAAATAATAATAATAATACCACTTACAGATTTAAAATATATGGGTGGTGGTTCCTATTAGATCTCCATTTAATTTACCTGTAAAATATAATAGTAGGTGTGATGGTTACTGTTGTGTGTATACTTGGCTAGGGTATAGTACTAAGCCATTTAATCAAACACTAATCTAATTATAAGGAGCCGTAGTGGTGCAGAGGTTAAGCACTCCGCTGCTAACCAGAAGGTTGGCAGATCAAATCAAACAGCTGCTCTTCAGGAGAGAGATGCGGCAGGCTGCTCCCATTAAGATTACAGCCTTGGAAACCATATGGGGCATTCTACTCTGTTCTATAGTGTTGCTATGCATCACAGTCAACTTGAAGGCACACAGAAACAACGATCTAATTGTGAAGTATTTTGTTCTTGTTGTTAGGTGCCCTCGAGTCAGTTCCAACTTACAGTGATCTTATGTACAACAGAATGAAACTCTGCCCATTCCTGCAGCATCCTCACAACCTTTGCTATGTTTGTGTCCATTGTTGCAGCCATTGTGTCAATTCATCCCATTGAGGGTCTTCTTTTTATGGTGACTGTTTACTTTATCAAGTATGATGTCCTTCTCCAGGGACTGGTCCCTCCTGATAATATGTCCAAACTACATGGGATAAAGTCTTGTCATCCTAGTTTTTAAGGAGAATTCTGGCTATACTTCTTCCAAGACAGATATATTCATTCTTCTGGCAGTCCATGGTATATTCAATACTCTTCACCAATACCATAATTCAAAAGTATCAGTTCTTGTTCGATCTTCCTTATTCATTATCCAGCTTTCAGGTGCATATGAAGCTATTGAAAATACCATGGCTTGGGTCAGGTGCACATTAATCCTCAAAGTGACATCTTTACTTTTCCACACTTTAAAGAGGTCTTTACAGCAGATTTACCAAATGCTACACGTCATTTGATTTCTTGACTGCTGCTTCCAGGTAAAAATGGACTGATAAACATGATTTGTAACCATTTACCCGGTGATTGACTTTTATTTTTTTCCCATCTCTACCAAATTGCTTCTAACTATCTTCAGCTGCAACCTGAACTTGCATATGAACAATTGATGATCTGTTCCACAGTTGGCCCCCTGGCGTTGTTCTGACTGATGACATTGAGCTTTTCTGTTGTCTCTTGCCACAGAGATAGTCGATTTGATTCCTGTGTATCGCATCTGGTAAGATCCACATGTATAGTCACCATTTTTGTTGTTGAAAAATGGTATTTGTAATGAAGAAGTCAGTCTTACAAAATTCTATCATGAGATCTCCAGCATCGTTTCTATCATCAAGACCATATTTTCCAACTACTGACCCTCCTTTTTTTCCAACTCTCATATTCCAATCACCAATAATTATCAATGCATCCTGATTGCATGTTTGATCAATTTCAGACTGCAGAAGTTGGTAAAAATCTTCCATTTCTTCATCTTTGGCCTTAGTGGTTGGTGCATAAATTTGAATAATAATCATATTAACTTGTTTTCCTTGTAGGCATATGGATATTTTCCTATCACCGACAGCATTGTACTTCAGGATAGATCTTGAAATGTTATTTTTGACAATGAATGCAACGCCACTCCTCTTCAATTTGTCATTCCTGGAATAGTAAACCATACGATTGTCCAACTCAAAATGTCCAATACCAGTCATTTCAGCTCCCTAACACCTAGGATACCGATGTTTATGCGTTCCACTACATTTTTGAGGATTTCCAATTTTCCTAGATTCATACTTTGTACATTCCATGTTCCAATCATTAATGGATGTTTGCAGCTATTTCTTCTCATTTTGAGTCTTGCCACATTAGCAAATGAAGGCTCTGAAAACTTGACTCTATCCAAATCATTAAAGTTGACTCTACTTTGAGGAGGCATCTCTTCCCCAGTCATCTTTTGAGTGTCTTTCAACCTGAGGGGTTCATCTTCAGGCACTATATCAGACAATTCTATTCATAAGGTTTTCACTGGCTAATTTTTTTCACAAGTAGACTGCCAGGTCTTCTTCCTAGTCTGTCTTAGTCCTGGAAGCTCAGCTGAAACCTGTTCGCCATGGATGACCCTGCTGGTATTTGAATAATGGTGGCATAGCTTCCAGCATCACAGGAACATGCAAGCCCCCACAGTACAACAAACTGACAGATGCTGAAAAAAGTTAAAAGAAGTCCACGAAAGCCAAAGTGCAACCTTGAGTATATCCCACCTGAATTTAGAGACCATCTCAAGAATAGATTTGATTCATTGAATGCTAATGATGGAAGACCAGAGGAGTTTTGGAATGACATCAAGGACATCATACATGAAGAAAGCAAGAAGTCAGTAAAAGACAGCAAAGAAAAAAAAGAAGACTAAAATGGATTTCAGAAGAGACTCTGAAACTTGCTCTTCAACATCGAGGGGCTAAAGTGAATGGAAGAAATGATGAATTAAAAGAGCTGAACTGAATATTTCAAATGGTGGCTTGAGAAGTCAAAGTAAACTATTATAATGACATGAGTAAAGACCTGTAGTTAGGAAACCAAAAGGGAAGACCACACTCAGCATTCCTCAAGCTGAAAGAACTGAAGAAAAAATTCAAGCCTCGAGTTGCAATATTGAAGGATACTACGGGGAAAATATTAATGATGCAGGAAGTATCAAAAGAAGGTGGAATGAATACACAGAGTTACTATACCAAAAGGAATTAGTTGATGTTCAACCATTTCAGTAGGTAGTATATGATCAAAAACTGCTGGTACTGAAGAAAGAGGTCCAAGCTGCACTGAAGGCATTGGTGAAAAACAAGGCTCCTGTAATCGACAGACTATCAATTGAGATGTTTCAACAAACAGATGCAGTGCTGGAAGTGCTCACTCGTCTATGCCAAAAAATTTGGAAGACAGCCACCTGGCCAACCAGGCACAAAAATGACCTTATTTATACCTATTCCAAAGAAAAGTGATCCAACCTATTGTGGAAATTATCAAACAGTATCATTAATATCAAGTAGAATTTTGCTGAAGATCTTTCTAAAGTGGTTGCAGTGGTACATCAACAGAGAGCTTCCAGAAATTCAAGCCAGATTCAGAAGAGGATGTCGAAAGAGGGATATCATTTCTAATGACAGATGGATCATGGGTGAAAGCACAGAATACCAGAAAGACGTTTACCTGTGTTCTACTGACTACACAAAGGCATGCCACTCTGTGGATCATAACAAATTATGGATAACACTGCAAAGAATGGGAATTCCAGAACACTTGATAGTGCTCATGAGGAACCTATAAGTAGATCAAGAGGCAGTTGTTCAGACAGAACAAGGGGATACTGCATCGTTTAAAGTCAGGAAAGGTGTGCGTAAGGGTTGTATCCTTTCATCATACCTATTCAATCTGTACGATGAGCAAATAATCCAAGAAGCTGGACTATATGAAGAAGAATGGGGTTTCAGGATTGGAGGAAGACTCATTAACAACCTATGATATGCAGATGACACAACCTTGCTTGCTGAAAGTGAAGAGGACTTGAAGCATTTACTGATCAAGATCAAAGGCTACAGCCTTCAATATGGATTACACTTCAACATAAAGAAAACAAAAATCCTCACAACTGGACCAATAAACAACATCATGATAAATGGAGAATATATTGAAGTTGTCAAGGTTTTCATTTTACTTGGATCCACAATCAACACCCATGGAAGCAGCAGTCAAGAAATCAAAAGACCCATTGTATTGGGCAAATCTGCTACAAAAGACCTCTTTAGAGTGTTAAAAAGCAAAGTTATAACTTTAAGGACTAAAGTGCCCCTGATCCAAACAATGGTATTTTCAATCGCCTCAGATGCCTGCGAAAGCTGGGCAATGAATAAGGAAGACTGGAGAAGAATCAACACCTTTGAGTTATGGTGTTGGCAAAGAATGTTGAATGTACCATGGACTGCTGTCATGGATTGAATTGCGTCCCCCCAAAATATCTGTCAACTTGACTGGGTCATGATACCCAGTATTGTATAATTGTGTATCATTTTGTAATCTGATGTGATTTCCTTATGTGTTATAAATTCAATCACTATGATCTAATAAGATGGATTAGCAGCAGTTATACTGATGAGGTATACAAGATTGGATAGTGTCTTAAGCCAATCTCTTCTGAGATATAAAAGAGAGAAGCGAGCAGAGGCATGTGGGGACCTCATACCACCAAGAAAGCACTGCCGGGAGCAGAACGCGTCCTTCAGATCTGAGGTGAGTTTCCTTCCCTGAGATGTTCCCAGACCAAGGGAAAACTGATGATGACGAGGGCCTTCCTCCAGAGCCGACAGAGAAAGTGTTCCCTTGCTGCTGACGCCCTGAATTTGGATTTGTAGCTTACTTGACGGTGAGATAATAAACTTCTCTTTGTTAAAGCCGTACACTTGTGGCATTTCTGTTATGGTAGCACTAGATGACTAAGACAACTGCCAAAAGAACGAACAAATCTGTCTTGGAAGAAGTACAACCAGAATGCTTCTTGGAAAGGAGGGTGGCGAGACTTTCTTTCACACACTTTGGACCTGCTATCAGGAGGGACCAGTCCCTGGAGAAGGACATCATACTTGGTAAAGTAGAATGTTGGTGAAGAAGAAGAAGACCCTCAACAGGATGGACTGACCCTGTGGCTGCAGCAGTGGGCTCAAGGATAACAACAATCATGAGGATGGCACAGAACCTGGCAGTGTTTTGTTCTGTTGTACATAGGGTCGCTATGAGTCCGAACTGACTTGACGGCACGTAATACCAACAACAACCAAACTGGTGTATTAAAAACAGTTTGCATTCTCCTAAAGCAGAAAAAAGTATACATTTTCAGTCTTGCCCCAAATCTAGGTGAATTCACCTGTGTTCTATCAAACTATAGACTGATTAAGCCAGGATTGGCTAGAGATACCACAGTACTTCACACTGGCCCATTATATCAAAGATACCATGTGAATATCTGTGAATGAGCAATAAGTGGAAAATATATTAAAGGCCTTTTAGGACACATGCCCTTGATGAAATATGATAAAATTGCAATGAAGATTTGGGAGATTGAAACATCAGTGAAATTTTTTAGGATTACAGTGATCTAGGGCATGCTGTACATTACCTTCTGCACTAAAGGACAAATAACTACATCTTGTACCTCCCACCATGATGAAAGAAGAACAATAACTGTTAAATTTCTTTAGGTTTTGGAGATAGCCAATTACACACTTGGGAATACTGTTCCAATCCATATCTTGGATGCCCCAGAAGGCTGATATATATGAGTGGGGCTAATGCAGATAAAAGGATCCCTGGTGGCACAATGGTTAAGTGTTCATCTGCTAACTAAATATCTGTGGTTCAAACCCATCAGCTACTTATAAGACAAAGATGTGACAGTCTGCTTATGTAAAAATTACAGCTAGAAACCCTATAGGACAGTTCTACTCTGTCCTATAGGGTTGCTATGAGTCAGAATTGACTTCACAGCAATGGGTTTGGTTTTTTTATTTGTTTGTTTATTTGTTTAATGCAGATAAACAACATCATGACAAATCTAGAGAAAATCGAAGTTATCAAGGATTTCATTCTACTTGGATTCACAATCAATGCCCATGAAAGCAACAGTCAAGAAATTAAACAACATATGACATTGGAAAAATCTGCTGCATCTCACTTTAATAACTAAGGTGCAACTGACCCACACGTGGTCTTTTCAGTCACCACATATGCATGAGAACGCTGGACAATGACAAAGGAAGACAGAAGAAGAATTGATGCATATAAATTGTGGCATTAGTGAAGAATATTGAATACATTGTGGACTGCCAGAAGAACAAAGAAATCAGTGTTAGAAGAAATACAACCAAACTGCTTCTTAGTAGTGAGGATGAAGAGACTTTGACTCGTTTACTTTGGACACATCATCAGGAAAGACTCATTGCTAGAAAAGTACATAATGTTTGGTAAAGCAGAGAGCCAACAAAAACACAGGAAACTCTCTGTGAGATGAGTTTACACAATAGCCACAACACTGGGCTCAAACATGCCAGCAATCATAAAGATGGCACGGGACCAGGCAAAGTTTCCTTCTGAATGGGTTGGAGCTGACTTAATGACAACTAACAACAGTCCAGAATAGGGCTCTCCAGCTGGTTCCAGTTCTGCTGCAAGTGGCCCTGCCACATGAGTCATATGACCTCAAACACTGTGTGGTATTAATGATATTAATGTTGGTGAAAGACACACTGTAATTTATAGCATTGTCCAGGGGTAAGAGTTTGGCTCATTCCACCCACTAAGCTACACAGACAAGCAGAAGTGTTAGCCAAAGGAGAGAAAAAATTTGAATGCGTAGTAGAGGAAGGAAATGATGATGTACTTCAGAATCACTTATGGTTTTGTGTGTGTGTGTGTGTGTGTTTAATAAGTTAGAAGCTTTCCGAATCTTGGTTTACCGGTAAAATGGTATTTTTTTGAAACACAGTGCTGGTGGAAGGAACACAATTTTGGTTCATCGAAGACAGATTTAGAGTTCTGGGTCTATAAGAATTAAAGTGATTTAACCTCTAAGTAGTATTGTGCACCTACTATATATTAAAGCCTATCAAATTATTTCATTTAAGCACCTTTATTTGACTTGGCATAAGTATAATAAGCCCAAATGAGTAAACGTGGTATCTGAAGCTTTAGGAAATTAAGTAACTAGACAAATTCACAGAGTTGATAACATTTGAATGGTCTGATTTGAATGGTTTGATTCTTTTGTTCAACTTCCTTTCCTGCTGAGAACTCATTCTTGATGACTGGAGAATAAATTGTAGTCATCAATTCCCCATGTATATGTTTGGCTTTGTATTATTTCAAGCCCCAGTAGTGCTTTCAAAATCACAGAAAGATAATTGTTTTATATTCATCTTTTTATTAACCAGAACACATGGGCTCTGCTTCCTGATTTTGTCTGGTTCTTGGTGATTACTTTATAAGGGGTTACTTCTAATAACTATAACAACAGCACCAACAATGATAGCTAAATTTATTGAGTATTGAGTGCATTTTGTGTACAAGACACTGTTCTAAGGAATTTTCATGTATAATTCATTTAGTTCTCCAAATAGCTGTCAGAAGTAGATTCACTTATCATACCTATTTAAAATTCGGGAAATTTGAGTAACAGTTTAAAAAAGCGTACTCAAGTTCACACGTTTAGAAAGTAGGGGCAATGGGTTTCAAACTATACTATCCAGCTACTTTGACCATACTCTCAACCCCATACTATACTTCAGAAATGACTAACAGACTGTAAAAAAACCAAATCTATGGAACTCCAAATTAATTTTCAGTTCTCCTCAAATGCTTGCAACTATTGGACGACAAGCATTTCGGGTGTTGTATATGGTAACTGCAAAAGGAGCTTTTGATTTGGCAATAAAACTAGAGTTTATTTTCTCTGCTTTTCAAATGGTGTTGCTGACTTAGAGTGATGAGTTCCGACTTATGTAGAAAAAAAATCAACCAAATTTGATCTTAATCCCAGTTTTACCATCAATAGCTGTGGAAACACAAGCAAGTCACGTAATCTCTTGTGACCAAGTTTTCTCATATGCAAATAGAAATAAGTATGACTTCCTCTCATAACCATTTTAATGATTAAATGGTTTAATGTTTGTAAAGTGCTTAGTACATTGTCCCCATCCCTTACAAACAAACAAAGGAAACATGAATGATTTCTAGGGCTGTTGAAGTAACTGACCTTATGCCTGTTGGCTATTTAAAGGTAACTTTAAATAACAAAAGACACCCTTTGGGATTGCTGTCCTCAATAAGCTTTTCAAACAACTCTGGAACAATATGGCTAATTATTTAAATGTGGAGAGGAATTCCACTCTACTTTTTAGAGTCCTATGGGTCTTCCCAAGGAGCCCTGGTAGTGCATTGGTTAACAACTTGGCTGTTAACTGAAAGGCTGGCAGTTGGAACCCACCAGCTGCTCCACAGGAGAAAGATGTGGTGGTCTCCTTCCATAAAGATTACAGCCTTGGAAACCCAGTGGGACAGTTCTACCCTGTCATATAGCGTCACTATGAGTCACACTCGAGGGCAACAAGTTTGGTTTTGGTTTGGATGAGATTTCCCAGAGTTGCTGTTTTCCTTTTATTCTTTAGTCTATGGTGAATTAAACAGACTTTTAAAAAATTATTATTCACCTCTTGTTCTGATATTAGCACCATGATTTTCCTTTAGAGAAATACCAGTCTAACCCTCTCAGCACATGCAATTGGGGTGGGCTTAGCCTTGCTCTTAGTTCCAAAAAAAACCAAAACCTGTTGTCATCAAGCTGATTCTGACTCATAGTGACCCTATAGGACAGTGTAGAACTGCCCCATACAGTTTCCAAGGAGTAGATGGTGGATGCAAACTGCCAACCTTTTGGTTAGTAGCGGAGCTCTTAACCGTGAACCACCAGGGCTCTGCTCTTAGCTCCAGAAGGGGGCAATTTGAATGGAAAGTTAGAGGTAATGCATGTCTAGCTAATCAGAGAACTGCATTCCCCTGGCCACAGCAATTGGTTCAAGAATCCACACATGAACCAAGCTAGGCTAATCAGAGTAAAGGAGAATCATTTTAAAACTACAAGTGGGGGGTGGGGACTCTTTCTTCTGTGGTTGCTGAGAGGATGGGATGTAACCTTGAAACTGCTGGTAGTCATCTTGCCATCATGAGTGGAGAGCCTGTCTGACAGAGAAACCAACACAGAGGAAAGCTTGGTTAAGAGATGGATAAAGACTTAGCCCTGAGAATCTCCTCTGGATCCATGTGTGTGTAGGCTCAGAAAATGACTACGTTTTTTAGTTACTTGCACCAATATGTGATCACTTTTTCATTAGTAAAAATTGGTACTCTGTCACTTGCCACTAACCAATACAATGGTGATTATTCTCTTGCCTTCCAAGTGGTTATGCTGCCAAATGCTTTTGAAATGGTCAGCACTACTGGCAACAGACAGTCCGAGTCTTTGAGATCATTCAGCCGTGCATCCATGCCTGTCTCAAATGACTGTTTGCTTTCAAGATCTAACCAGTGAGCTACTTTGCTAAACTTTTGGACTTGCCACTTTGTGTCTTTCCTTTAAAAATCTGAATATAGCATTTTAGCTTTTTATATCAGAACGGAAAGATTGTTTTGCACAAACACACATGACTTCTTCCAACTCATCCCCAAATGAGCCCTCTCCGTCAGTGCATAGAGATGCCCATGGCATATGGCTTCAACTACACTATTACATTCACTCCCTACAGAGATTCTCTGGGTCAGCTCCGGGAGACAGTAATTACTCCTTGCGTGGAAGTAGCTGTTTATCACTCAGAAGGTTTTATAATTGATGTTTCCTATACCAGTGTTTCTTTCTTCTACAGATGCCTCAGAGAGCTACAGACTAACTTCTTTAGGTAGCACTAGCTTTCTTATTTAATTTTTTAAAGCAGATATGATAAATTTGGTTCATTATTAGAAAGACCCTGAATTCAAGTCAGAACCACCGCCTTGATAATGATAGATGACCTCTCAAAAACAGTCATTGGGCATTTTGGTGAAAAAAACCATGTTTGATTATTAACAGTTATGCCATTACATCCTGAAATTGCAAAGAAGCTCCTTAATTTGAATATCACAAAATCCACATTGCAGGCAAAATTGTTTCCTTCCTTGGGCTTTGAAGACTCACCTTTTCATTTTCTAGGCAAAGCACCATGTTGTCTCAAAATATTAACACAAGGAAATGTCATTTGTTCTGACCTCTTTATAATACTGTCCTTAACATTTCACAGACTTAAGGCTTGTATTAACCGTGCAAGCTGAAATTACGAGGATGGCTTCTTAGTTGGCCTAATATGAGTATAGAAGGGGAAGTTTTAAGCATGTGCTCATCTGATAGAGGACCTTATTTGAAGAACATTATAGCTAAATTGGAGAGAGCATAGGGCAACAGAAATGATAAATGAAATGGAAAGGATTACTGAACATAGGCGAAGAGATTAAGAAAAATGGGGTTGTTTAGTCTTGAAAGAAGAAGAGTCTGAGGTGAATTGATTGAGGAATTTGAGCTAGCTAAGGGCCACAATGCAATTAAGTGTGATCCATTTGGAGGTGTACCTTTAAGCAGAAATGTGTGAAAGGAGAATTAAAGGGCTCTTATTTTACAGGAAGTGTGTTGATAAGCAAAGAAAGGATTTGTAAGTTCCAAGCTAAAATAAAATAGTATTATCATACTTAAGAAAATATTTGTACAGTTTAATTGAAAATTCTCATAAGCAAGGGAGAAAGACAGCAAGAACAAGTATTCAAGGTCTTGGCATGTGTTTTAAAGGCAAAAATATTCTTATTTACTATTTTTCTACTCACTTTTTGTTGGAATTAAGATATTTAGATGAATTCTAACTCATTTAAATGTTGTCTAATTCAGCCTATGCCCTGGTTTCCTCATTTATTAAAAAGTTGGCAGAGGTAAATTTTTTAAAGTGCTTTTTTATGTATTAAATGACCAAAGAAAAATTGCACACCTACTATTTAAAGTATGAAACACTTATTACATATGTTCATGTTAAATTTACTAAAGCACTCTTCCTCAGTATAAATGTGGCCAAGCACAAGAACATATGTTGTAGAAAAAAATTTCATAAAGAATTCAAATAATTCACTTGTACTCTCTTGTTCTGTAAGGAACCAAAATTAGCAATCAAAAATACATAAAATAAACTAAAAAAAGTAGGTACAACAGGAAAAAAAAGTGGGACTATAAAATGTAGTGAGGAATAAGACTATGCCAAATATGGAAGAAATGATGAGGTAAAAAAGCTGAACAGAAGACTTCAAAGGGTGGCTAGAGAAGAAAAAGTAAAGAATTATAACAAAACTTGCGAAGACCTGGAGTTAGAAAATCAAAAGGTAAGAACACGCTCGGCCATTTCTCAAGCTGAAAGAACTCAAGGAAAAATGCAAGCCTTGAGTTGCAATATTCAAGGATTCTGTGGGCAAAATATTGAACTATGCAGGAAGCATCAAAAGAAGATGGAAGGAATACACAGAGTCACTGTAAAAAAAAATTGGTCGATGTTCAACCATTTCAGGAGGCAGCATATGATCAAGAAGTGACGGTATTGAAGGAAGAAGTTCAAGCCACACTGAAGGCACTGGTGAAAAACAAGGCTTCAGGAATTGATGGAATACCAATTGAGATGTTTCAACAAATGGATGCATCACTGGAGGTGTTCAGTGTTCTATGCCAAGAAATTTGGAAGACAGCTACCTGGCCAACTGACTGGAAGACATCCATATTTGTACCCATTCCAAAGAAAGGTGATCCAGCAGAATTATTGAACAATATTATTAATATCACACACAAGTAAAATTTTACCGAAGATCATTCAAAAGCAATTGCAGCAGTACATCAACAAGAAACTGCCAGAAATTCAAGCTGGATTCAGAAGAAGACATGGAACAAGGCATATCATTGCTGATGTCAGATGCATCTTGGGTGAAAGCAGAGAATACCTGAAAAATGTTTACCTGTGTTTCACCGACTATGCAAAGGCGTTCCACTGTGTAGATCATAACAAATTACGGTTAACATTACGAAGAATGGGAATTCCAGAACACTTAATTGTACTCATGGGGAACCTGTACATAGACCAAGAGGCAGTGGTTCAAACAGAACAAGGGGATATTACATTGTTTAAAATCAAGAAAGGTGTGTGTTAGGGTTGTATCCTTTCACCATGCTTGTTCAATCTGAGCAATATGCTGTATGCTGAATGAATAATAAGAGAAGCTGGGCTATATAAAAAAAGAATTTGTCATTATGATTAGAGGAAGACTTATAAACAACCTGCAATTTGCAGATGACACAACCTTGCTTGCTGAAAGTGAAGAGAACGTGAAGCATTTACTGATGAAATTCAAAGACTATAGCCTTCAATATGAGTTACACCTCAACATAAAGAAAACAAAAATCCTCACAACTGAACCAATAAGCAACATCATGATAAACAGAGAAAAAACTGAAGTTGTCAAGGATTTCATTGTACTTGGATCCACAATCAACACCCCGGGAAGCAACCGTCAAAAAATAGAACAACATATTGCACTGGGAAAGTGTTAACGTGTTAAAAAGCAAAGATATCACTTTGAGGACTAAGGTGTGCCTGACCCAAGCCATGGTGTTTTCAATGCTCTCATATGCATTGGAAAGCTGACAATGAATAAGAAAAGAAAAAGAACTGATGGCTTTGCATTATGGCATTGGCAAAGAATATCAAATATACCATGGACTGCCGCAGGAATTTACAAATCTGTCTTGGAAGAAATACAGCCAGAATGCTCCTCAGAAGTAAGGATGGCGAGACTTGGTCTCATGTACTTTGTACATGTTATCAGGAGGAACCAGTCCCTAGAGAACAACATCATGCTTGGTAAAGTAGAGGGTCAGTAAAAAGTAGGAAGACCCTCAATGAGATGGATTGACACAGTGGCTGTAACAACGGGCTCAAACATAATGATTGTGAGGATGGTGCAGTATCGGGCAGTGTTTCATTTTGCTGTACATAGAGTCTTTATGAGTCTGAACCCACTCGATAATCCTAACAACAACAATATATCATGTGGACTTAATATGTGTCTCTAAGTAGCCTCTTTCCTCTAAGCTTTCTATCATCCAAATTGGCTGGTGGTGGGGGTGAGAAGTAATACAACATAGTAAGTTCAGAACAAATACACACTAATTGCCTTGGCAAACAATAATTATTTTGACATTATGGCCAAATGCATATTTTTGAGTGCTCTCCTAGAGGACTCTCCAAATAAAGTCAATAACATGTCTAACAGTAAGCAACATTAAACATTCCATAGCAAAAAAAAAAACCTTATTGCCTTTGAGATGATTCAGACTCGTAACAACCTTACAGGACTATTTATTTTTAGTTTCCAACAGTGTAAACAGCTGTCATTAACTCAAATATCATCCAGAAAATGCAGTTCTAATGAGGTGTCGGTAGTTTGATCCAAACACAAATTCTGTTAAACTTGAAAATGATATCCTCCATTCATTCATATCATAAATTCACACTAAATATCTATTATTTGCCAACATTAATTTAAATATTTAGCAAGTACATGACTAAAGCATAGTCCCTTAATCATTTCTGCTTCTGGCTTTTGGAATAGCTAGTATCAGGCTAAACCTCTTACCAGAAACAACTATAAAATCTGGATAAAATACAAAGAAAAATAGTCATTTGAAGACATAGAGAACAACCAAGGTAATCAAGATTTGAGGAAAAAGATCTCAGACAGAAAGAGGTTTCTAAAAGGCTAAAAAGCTAAAGTGAAAATTAAGCAGTTTTATAGTGCTTGAGAGGCAAAAAAAGAAATTCAGGGCAACTAAGGAGGAAAAGCCTTGATAAATAGTCAAAAATTTCTTGAGAACCTGGAAGGATTATGCCCTAAGAGTAAGGGCAGATAATAAAATAAAACTGGCCTCAACTGACTAAGGCAATATGATCATATTCTATGGACTAGAGAGAAGAAAAACAAATTCTCTCTGGAGGACGGTAACATCATCAGAACCTTTAAAATTGTTTGTACACAATATACAGCCTTCAGTTGTAGAATGCCATAAAACAAATCAAATGACCGAAGCAGAAGAAGAAATAGAAACAGATTTTAGGTGAATCAACTACTAAAATTATCCAACAAAGACTTTAAAGTAGCTAAAATTAATGCTTAGAAATAGATGAAAAGAAGAATAATATTGACAGAGAAATTAAATATATGAAACAAAATAAATGAAATGGAAATTCTAGTACTGAAAGTGAAATAATAAATACTAAAAGTTTAATAGATTCTTTTAACAGAAGATTGAACACAATAGAAGATAGAATTAGACACTGGGAAGATAAAACAGTAGGAAATATCCAGTTTGAAGCATAAAGAGAAACAATAATTCAAAGTACAGAAAAGAACATAACAGACATCTAGAACACAAAAAAGATGTCTAGCATACCTGTAAGAGCCCTGGTGGCACAGTGGCTAAGCGTTCAACTGCCAACCAAAAGGTCAGCAGCTGGAATCCACCAGCCACTCCTTGGAAACCCTGTGGGGTAGTCTTCTCTGTCCTATAGGGTCGCTATGAGTCATAGTTGACTCAACAGCAATGAGTTTTTGGTTTTTAGCATACTTGTAACTGGAGTCCCAGAGAAGGGTAGATAAAGTGGGACAAAAATATTTTTGAATGGATACTAACATAATTCTTCAAAACCAACATGAGATATTAGGCCATAGATTTAAAGAGCTTAGGAAAACCCAAACAAAATAAATATATATAAAAAAAACAAAAACTACACATAGGACATAATAATAAAAACAAGGACAAAGAGAAAATCTAAAAGCAGTCAGTCAAAGGAAAAAAGGCATATTATCTTCAAAGAAGGAACTCTAAGAAAAAGAGTTGACTTTTAAACAGGAATTATGAAAGCCAGAAGATAATAGGATGTCTTTTAAACTCCTAAAATTGGCAGCCTAGAATTCAAATCTTACCAAAAACATGCCTTAAAAATGAAGATAAAGTGTACAATGTATTGACAGCAATTGCAATAATAGACTGTGCAACCCTACCCTTAATCAATGTGATTTTTCCATCACCATTAACCCTCCCCCATTTCCCCCTCCTCTCACCCCTGGTGACCACTAATAAACTTTGGCCTCTATACATTTGCCTTTTCTTGTCTTTTTGTATAAGGGAGATCATACAATATTTGTCCTTTTGGGACTGACTTATTTCACTCAGCATAATATCTTCAAGCTTCATCCATATTGTAGTATGATCAAGCTGAGTAGTATTTCATTGTATGTATGTACCACATTTTATTTATCCATCCATCTGTTGATGGACATTTAGGTTGTTACCACCTTTTGGCCGCTGTGAATAGAGCTGCAATGAACACTGGTGTATAAGTCTCTGCTTCAAGTCTTTTGGGTATATACCTAGGAGTGAAAATCCTGGGTTATATGGTAGTTTTATTTTTAGTTTTTTAGTAACTACCACACTGTTTTCCACAGTGGTTATACCAATTTGCATTCCCACCGGCAATGGATAAGGGTTCCAATTTCCTCATATCCTCTGAAACATGCATTATTTTCTGACAAAAGCTGTGTGATAGATATACTTACAACAATGACAAAAAAAGAATAGCTGCTGAGGTTACCTATGTACGACCAAAGTCCTCATGGGATTTGGTTCCTTGATTTGGAGGTTTAGGGTCATGGTTTCATGGGACATCACAGTTAATTGGCCTAATAACATGTTTAGTGCTTCTGTTCTACCTCCTAGTCCCTGCAGTCTTAAAAGCTTTCAAGTGGCTGTACAAAGCATGACAGTTGGTCTCTATTTGCCTGGAGCAACAGAGGAAGAAGGAGAGTCAGGAGTAGGGAGAGGATATGAAATGCATGGCTAACTGAGATCAAAGAACTGGATGGTGCCCGGCTACCATTACTGAATATTTGGATCAAAGATTCTATAGAAGAATCTTGATCAAAAGGGGGAAAATGCAAACTAGAATTTCAAATTCTCATGGACTCCAGAATTTTTGGAGCCATTGAGGCTGGATGAACTCCTGAAAATGTTACCCTGAGATGATCTTTAAAACTTAAACCAAAAATACCCCCTGAAGTCTTCTTAAAACAAAGCAATAGTTTAGCTTAACTAGTAAAGAATGTCTTCCTTGAGCATTGTACTCTTTCAAAATCTATCCATATGAGATCAAGCTGACAACAGCAACTCGAAAAATTAGATAGGAAACTTAGGGGTCAGTGGGTTTATGTTAATTGAGAAACGAACAACTCAGAAAAGGGACTACATGAAAGAACATGGCATCAGGATTGGAGGAAGACCCGTTAACAACTCACATTATGCAGATGACACAACTTTGCTTGCTGAAAGTGAAGAAGACTTGAAACAATGACTGGTGAAGACCAAAGACTACCGATTCAGTATGGATTACACTTCAACATAAAGAAAACAAAAATCCTTACAACAGGACCAATAAGCAACATGATGATAAATGGAGAAAAGATTGAAGTTGTCAAGGATTTCATTTTAATTAGAACCATGATCGACATCCATGGAAGCAGCAGTCAAGAAATCAAAAGACACATTGCATTGGGCAAATCTGCTGCAAAAGACCTCTTTTAAAGTGTTAAAGAGCAAAGATGTCACCTTGAAGACTAAGGTGGGCCTGAACCAAGCCATGGTGTTTTCAATCTCCTCATATGCAGGCGAAAGCTGGAAATGAATAAGGAAGACCAAAGAAGAATTGATGTGTTTGAATTGTGGTGTTGCTGACGAATATTGAACATGCCATGAACTGCCAAAAGGATGAACAAATTTGTCTTGGAAGAAGTAGAGACATAATGCTCCTTAGAAGCAACGATGGTGACACTACGTCTCACATACTTTGGACATGTTATCAAGAGGGATCAGTCCCTGGAGAAGGACATCATATTTGGTAAAAAGTAGAGGGTCAGCAAAAAAGAAAAACAGAAAGACCTTCAATGAGATGAATTGACACGGTGGCTGCAACAGTGGGCTCAAACATAACAACAATTGTGTGGATGGCACAGGACCTGGCAATTTTTTGTTCTGTTGTACATAGCATCCCTGTGAGTCGGAAGTGACTCAAGGGACTTAACAACAACAACAACATACACAAGGTTGTATTTTGGCTCTCTGGGGACTGACTCTAGTTTCCTCCAGATTCATCTTGAACTTGCATATGAGCAACTGATTTTCTCTTCCACAGTCAGCCACTGGACTGTTTTGACTGATGGTATTGAGCTTCTCCATTGTCTCTTTCCACAGATGTAATCAATTTGATTCCTGTGTATACCATGTGGCAAGGTCCACGTGTACAGTTACCTTTTATGTTGTTGAAAAAAGATATTTGCAATGAAGAAGCTGTTGCTCTTGCAAAATTCTATCATGCAATCCCCTGGGTAGTTTCTATCACCAAGGCAATATTTTCCAGCTACTGATCCTTCTTTTTTTTTTTCTAGCTTTTGCATTCCCGTCACCAGTAATTATCAATGTATCTTGATTACATGTTTGATCAATTTCAGACTGCAGGAGTTGGTAAAAATCTGCAATTTTTTTATCTTTGGCCTTAGTGATTGGTGCGTAATTTGAATAATAGTCATATTAACTGGTCTTCTTGTAGGCATATGGATATTTTCCTATCACTGACGGTGTTGTACTTCAGGGTAGATCTTGGAATGTTCTTTTGACAATGAATGCAACACGATTTCTCTTCAATTTTTCATTCCTGGCATAGTAGACCATATGATTGTCTGATTCAAAATGGCCATTACCAGTCCATTTAAGCTCACTAATACCTAGGATATTGATCTTCATGCATTCCATTTCAGTTTTTACCACTTCCAATTCTCCTAGATTCATACTTCGTATATCCACATTACTATTATTAACGGATGTTTGCCACTATTTCTTCTGATTTTGAGTCGTGCCACATGAAGATCCCAAAAGCTTGACTCCATCCACATCATTAAGGTTGACTCTACTTTGAGGAGGCAGCTCTTCCCCAGTCGTATTTTGAGTGCCATCCATCCTGAAGAGCTCATTTTCCAGCACTATATCAGATAATGTTCCACTGATATTCATATGATTTTCAGTGCCCAGCTTTTTCAGAAGTATACCTCTGGGTCCTCCTTCATTGTCTGTCTTAGTCTGGAAACTCCCCTGAAACCTGTTCACCAAGGGTGACCCTGCTGGTGTTTGAAATACCTGTGGCAAAACTTCCAGTATCACAGCAACAAGCAAGCCTCCACAGCATGACAAACTGACAGATGCATGGTTGCATGTATGTATGTATATATACATATAAAACCAAAATCTGTTGCCCCTGAGTTGATTCTGACTCATAGCGACTCTATAGGACAGTGTAGAATTGCCCCATAGTGTTTCCAAGGAGTGGCTGGTGGATTCAAACTGCTGACTTTTTGGTTACGGGCATAGCTCTTTACCATTATGCCACCAGGTCTATGTATATATATATGTACATTTTCCCCAGATAACTGGTTGTTAAACTTTTGCTGGCACACTACTAAAGTAGACCTAAAATATAGCAGTAAGTAGCACAAAAGGGGCCCTGTTAGTGCTGTGGTTAAGCAATCAGCTTCTAACCAAAGGTCGAAAGTTTGAACCTCACATCTGTTCCAGATGTGACAGTCTGCTTCTATAAAGATTACAGCCTTGGAAAACCTTTGGGACAGTTCTACTGTGTCATATAGGGTCACTATGAATGGAAATCAACTTGATGGCAACCCATTTTTTTGGTAGCAGAAAAGCTGGAGTTAAAGTATTATTACTTGCATCATCTGTAAGATGTTGCTGTTGTTAGGCGCCGTCGAGTCAGTTCCAACTCATAGCAACTCTATGAACAACAGAACGAAACACTGCTCTGTCCTTCACCATCCTGGCAATCTTTGCTAGGTTTGAGCCTATTGTTGCAGCCACTGTGTCCATCCATCTCGTTCAGGGTCTTCCTCTTTGTCACTGACCCTGTACTTTACCATGTATGATAGCCTTTTTCAGGGACTGGTCCTTCCTGATAACATTTCCAAAGCACATGAAATGAAGTCTCGCCATCCGAGCTTCCAAGGAGTATTCTGGCTGCACTTCTTCCAAGACAGATTTGTTCATTCTTCTGGCAGTCCACGGTATATTAAATTTTCTCATCAACACCCACCATAACTCAAAAGCATCAGTTCTTCTGTTTTCCTTATTCATCGTTCAGTTTTCTTATGCATACGAGGTGATTGAAAATACTATGGCTTGGTACTCACGGGTTGTAAAACTTATTAATTTAAGGTCAAGAATGAAAGTTTTAATTTCTAAGGTGACCACAAAAAGAACACGAAACAGCTATTTTACTAAAATAAGAGAAGGTAACCACAATAGATGTTCCCATTCAGAAAGGTTAACACAGCGGGTATTTTCATTTAATGCAATTACTTATATGTTGGTATTTAAAATGATCATCTTGTTATTTTTTATTTAGTCCATCTATTTTTATTTTTATTCTTTTTGTTTTCTCTCTGTGTGTGGTTAGACTTTTAACAAAATTGTTAGCATTTCCATATATAGAGTTCCAGCCTTACTTTTCACTAAATGTTGTATCCCATGCCATTAAATATTCTTTCAGACATTATTTTTAATGTCTCCATAAAAATCTCATTATATGTACTATTATTTATCCTCTCCCTTATTGGTTGATATTTGCTTTTTTATGAGCTATTATGAATAATGCTATAAGGACCATCCTTTCCCACACATTTCTATGGCAAATCTCTGATCCTTTCCTAAGGATAGATTCCTTGGAATAGAATAAAAATGTATTAATTGTTTTAAACTCTTCATACATATTGCTGACTGACTTTCCAAAAGGTTGTGCTAGTTTGCATTCCTTCTAGTAGTTAATGTATGTGTCTTTCTCACTAGTTTCTTCAGCAGGAATATTATTACTTAAGAATATCTTATCTTTGCTAGTTTTTAAAATTAAAAATACCAGTTTGATTTGCATCTCTTTGATTACTCCTAAAGCCAAATATTTTTGTGGGTTTATTGGCCACTTGTATATCTTCTGTGAATTATTGTTATGCTGTCTGCCTCAATTTTCTAAATGCCTTCTTCCTTTTATTTATTTTCCGGTATTTTCAAGATGAACAATTTATTGACAGAATTACATATATAACCATGTTAATCAATTCACTAAATATTTACTGAACATTACTACCTTTTAAACCTGTATTATATGTAAAAATATAACACCCGAAGAAGCCTATAAATTTAGTGGAGAGTTGTTGATTTTCTGAAAAATCTAACCCAGTTCAGAGTAAAGTGTGTAAGTAAGGGCCAAATGCATATCGCAGAAAATGAGTGTACATGCCAGGAAATCCTAGTAAGTAGGCAAGTCGTTTTTAAGGAGATAGGGTCTGTATTGAAACTTGAAGGAAGAACAGTGTGTAGATTCAAGGAAGCAAGCTGTAAAACAAATGGAATGAAGACAGAATGCTTGTGTGTGGGTGAGTAAGAAAAGTGTGGGCTACTGCATTTAGCAGATGAGTTGGTGTTGAGATTATTTGAGCTAATGGATGGTGCTGGATTCATGGCTTGATGTTTTTCCATCATCTGGCACCCTGTGCTCCCTTTCCAAACAAATTTTATTTCAAGATCCGCTATTGAAGAAGCAAACAACAATAACAAGGAAAATAATGGTTACCACAAGAGGGCAATATACCCACCAGAAGGGGTGCCATCTGCATATCATTTTAGTGTCATCACAAATAAAGAAGGTTGAGGTGGACTCTTCTTGGATCAGACATCACAATAAGATGTTCTAGATACTGAGTCCTGGAGTGGCTCAAACGGTTAAGAGCTCAAATACTAACTGAAAGATTGCCAGTTCAAATCTACCCGGAGGTATTTCAGAAGAAAGCCCCAGTGATCAACTTTGAAAAAATCAGCTGTTGAAAAAACCGTGTGGAGCATAGTTCAACTCTGAAACACATGGGGGTCACTTGAGTCAGAATCAACTGCACAGTAACTTGTTTAGATACGAATACATTAAATAAGTGATGAGCTTTACTTACCCACCCCACTTGCCTCATAGGAAAAAAAAAAAAAAAATGAGCCCTTAATTTAGGATTTTTCTAGACTTATTTTCGGATACTATTTTTTAAATTGCGTGAGCAATTTCAACATTTCCCTCCCAAACAGTTCTTCTCTTTAAAACACAAAGCACAATAACTATAAACATTCAAATTATAAAAAGAATAATTTTCAGAAGCAAATAATTTTAGGACTTCCTTTTAATTGGTATTGGACTTGCCATCCTGCTGAAAAGTGAAAAAAAAAAAAAAAAAAAAAAACTGAACAAAATGTATAAAGTAAATGTTTTGAGTCATTGGAAAATAGGCACTATAGGGCTTTGTTCCCTGGGAGAGGGAAACAAATGAGATGAGTCCAACAACTGCCACACCTTTCAATCTGGAGCCACTTTCTGGACTGTTGTCCTTGGGCAGGAGTGGGGCCTGAGACTCTAGCAGAGTACTGTAGTATCCCTTAGAGAAGAAGACAAGAATCAGAGGGCCTGTTAAAACACTAAGTCAAAGGAGTCCTGGGCAGTGCAAATGGTTAAGCGCTCGATTACTAGCCAAAAGGTTGGTGGTTTGAACCCACCCAGAAGCACCTTGGTAGACAGGTCTGGTGATCTGCTTCTGAAAGGTCACAGCCTTGAAAACCCTATGGAGCAGTTCTACTCTGCACACCTGGGGTTGCCACGAGTCACAATCGACTCTATGGCAACTAACAACAACAACCCCAATGGCAAAGACTCAAAGAGACAGTAATCAAAGTTTGGAAAACACTAAGTCAAAAGATGCCACTTCTCCCCTCAAAACACCTCATCAATGGCTCCCCACCTCAGAAAAAGAAAAGTATCTACTAGGTCCTAAATGCTTCATTACTCCCATTATTTCCTCTATTCCTGTTGTCTTCTCCCAGATCTCTCATCTTAAGCTATCTAGAGCCTCCGAGATGTTCCTCAAACAAGACAAGCTCTTCCCTTAATATTTCCTTTTCCTGGAACTCCCCAACACATGCAAACCTCTCACATGCTCAAATGACTTTTTTTCCTCTTCATTCTGGTCTCCACTTAATTCTCACCTGTCCAGAGAGGCCTTCCATAGCCACCTTACCTAACACGCTTCCCCTTACTCATCACTCCGTTAGCTTGATTTACTGGTTTATTTATTTATTTTATTAAATCACATTTATCATGACAGATAGATATAGAGAGATAGATTCTTTCAAATTGACTCACACTCTTGGCAACCTTATGTACAAGAGAACAAAACATTGCCTGGTCCTGCATTATCCTCATGATGTTCAAGTCCATTGCTTTGGCTACTGCATCTATCTATCTCACTGAGTGTCTCCCTCACCATTGTTGACCCTTTGACCCTCTACTTACCCAAACATGATGTCCTCCTCAACTGATTGATCCATCCTAATTATGTGTCCAAAGCAAGCAAGTTAACAAAATTCTGTTGTGACTCTTACAGCTTTCATTGGCTAATTTTTGAAAATGATCTGGGCCTTTCTTCCTAATTTATACCTTAAAAAACTCCAAAAAACCCATTGCTGTCGAGTAGATTATGACTCATAGCAACGCTTACACCTTGTTGTTGTTGCTGTTGTTAGGTGCCGTCAAGTCGGTTCCGACTCATCATGACCATGTGCACCACAGAACGAAACACTGCCCGGTCCTGCACCATACTCACAATCGTTGTTATGCTTGAGCCCATTGTTGCAGCCACTGTGTCAATCCATCTCATTGAGGGTCTTCCTCTTTTTCGCTGACCCTCTACTTT
>NW_004443970.1:11244562-11253806 GCF_000243295.1 Trichechus manatus latirostris
GCACATGTCATTATAATACTTTACTTTGTCTTCTCAAGCCGCCCTTTGAAATCTTCTGTTCAGTTCTTTTACTTCATCATTTCTTCCTTTTGCTTTATCTACTCAACGTTCCAGAGCAAGTTTCAGAGTCTCTTCTGACATCTATTTTGGTCTTCTCTTTCTTTCCTGTCTTTTTAATGACCTCTTGCTTTCTTCAAGTATGATGTCCTTGATGTCATTCCACAACTCGTCTGGTCTGCAGTCATTACTGTTCAAAGCATCATATCTATTCTTGAGATGGTCTCTAAATTCAGGTGGGATATACTCAAGGTCATATTTTGGACTTGTTTTAATTTTCTTCAGTTTCCACTTGAACTTGCATACGAGCAATTGATAGTCTGTTCTGCAGTCATCCCCTGGCCTTGTTCTGACTGATGATATTGAGCTTTTCCATCGTCTCTTCCCCCAGATGTAGTCGATTTTATTCCTGTGTGTTCCATCTGGCGAGGTCCGTGTGTATAGTTGCCGTTTATGTTGGTGAAAAAAGGTATTTGCAATGCAGAAGTCATTGGTCTTCCAAAATTCTATCATGCGATCTCCGGCATCATTTCTATCATCAAGACCATATTTTCCAACTACTGATCCTTCTTTGTTTCCAACTTTCACATTCCAATCACCAGGAATTATCAATGCATCCTGATTGCATGTTCGATCAATTTCATACTGAAGAAGTTGGTTAAAACCTTCAATTTCTTCATCTTTGGTCTTAGTGTGTAAATTTGAATAATAGTCGTATTAACTGGTCTTCCTGGCAGGTGTATGGATATTATGCTATCACTGACAGCGTTGTACTTCAGGATAGATCTTGAAATGTTCTTTTTGACGATTAATGCAACGCCATTCCTCTTCAAGTTGTCTTTCCCAGCATAGTAGACCATATGGTTGTCTGATTCAAAATGGCCAATACCAGTCCATTTCAGCTCACTAATGCCTAGGATATCAATGTTTATGTGTTCCATTTCATTTTTGATGATTTCCAATTTTCCTAGATTCATACGTCGTACATTCCACGTTCTGATTATTAATGGATGTTTGCAGCTGTTTCTTCTCACTTTGAGTCATGCCACATCAGTAAATGAAGGTCCCGAAAGCTTTACTCCATCCACATCATTAAGGTCGACTCTACTTTGAGGAGGCAGCTCTTCCCTAGTTGTCTTTTGAGTGCCTTCCAACCTTGGGGGCTCATCTTCGGGCACTATATCAGACAATGTTCTGCTGCTATTCATAAGGTTTTCACTGGCTAATTCTTTTCATAAGTAGACTTCTGGGTCCTTCTTCCTAGTCTGTCTTAGTCTAGAAGCTCAGCTGAAACCTGTTCTCGTGGGTGACCTGGCTGGTGTCTGAATACTGGTGGCAGAGCTTTCAGCATCACAACAACGCTCAAGCCCACACAGTATGACAAACTGACAGACACATGGGGGCTTTACACCTTAGGACATATAATTCATTGGATTGTTTGTTTATTGAGTGTCTCTCTTCTGCAATATTTAAGCTCCATGAGTTCAGAAACGTGTTTATTTTCTCCATTGCTCAGTGTTCAAGGCTTGGCAGATAGTAGGTGCTCAATAAATATGTTTTGAATTTATTAATGACTGAAGAGAATTCCAGGTGAGAGCAGTAAATGAAGGGTTTATGGAGGGCTTGAAAGAAGGGATTTCATTTGGCTAAAAATAAAGTGCCCAGAATTATCAGTACGAACAATAATGTGGAGTGAGGCTCAAGGAAATCATGTTCAGATAATTTGGCTGCACCATGGGTGATCTGAAAGAAAGCACCAGAGGATAAGCGAAATCAAGTAGAGGAGGGCCTTGAATGCCAACTTAGGTTTATTTGTTCATTTATTTATTTGCTTGTTTGTATTGATAATATCTCTGGAAGACCATAGCGGTAACTGGTAACCTCAGTAGGGCATTTACATAGGGAAGTGTCTTGTTTAAAGAAGTTTTTCCAGAGGATGAATTGGGCTTCACAGAGAAGTAAGCTAACTGACAGCAAGACTCTGGAGGGTTGTCTACATCTAGTCGATTAACAGTATATTGTGAGTACTAAATTGCTGCCACTATAATATTGAACTTTGTAGAGCAAAAGGAAAGTCACTAAAATAGAACAGTTTTTATCTTGACTGCTGCTTGCCAAGCATCCTCAGTGAATTATCAAAGGACTACATAAAAAAGAAGGTTGGAAATATATTATTACCTTCACGGAACATCTATTATTGCGAACAAGTGATTTCTACTCCCCAGTCGCCAGGGATATTGTGAATCCATTGTAGGGACCTAGTAGAAACTTCGGAGCCCTGGTGGTGCAGTAGTTATAGCTATGGCTGCTAACCAAAAGGTCAGCAGTTCGAATCCACCAGCTGCTTCTTGGAAACCGTGTGCAGCAGTTCTGCTGTGTCCTATAGGGTGACTATGAGTCGGAATCGACTTGATGGCAACAAGTTTTGTGTTTTTTTAATAGAAACTTCTGTAGCCATGCTCATAGTCTGTTTGGCAGAGTCTTTCAAAGGAGAAAGATGTAAATTAATGCCCTTTGTGTTTTACTAGAATTAATAGCACTTAACATGCAGATGATACCTCATTTCCAACTTTGTAAGTGATTGCTATCATTAGTTAGTTATTTTTCAGAGCTCTTTCTAAGAGGCAAGACCCAGTTTACAGATGGAAGGAAGTGAGGCCTACAGAAGTTAAGCTATTTCCCTGAAGTTCCATTCTAAATATGGGTTAGGCAGAAACTGGGGCCTGGCACTTTTTGATCTTTTTAGTCTATGAAGTCATGCTGACTCACTTTGCTTATTAACAGAGAAATTCATTCAGATACTTGGACTAGAATATTTTACACAACGTTTTCAAAAGGGACACCGACATTTGGTGGCATCTAGTCATCAGAAATCAGAATTCTTATCAACTAGAATAATGATGAGATGAGACAAATGATAATCATTTAAATATTAATAAAAGCCAATTAATTATTTGATGCCCTTAACTTTCCAGATTTTCACAACAGTTTTTTTGTCTTATAAGACTCATTATATCCCTATGAGTTTAGGAAAACAGGCATTCTTATATCTATTTTACAAAGAGGGTACACAGACATAGCCTTATTTGACTGATTCCCAAGTGTTCTGATGTCCACATACTATTCCTCCTTCATTTATTCAATAAGACATATATTTATTCATTTAGTAAATATTCATGAGTCTCCACTATGTGCCAAACATTGTGATAGGCTCTAGATATACTTCAATGAATTAAATAGACAATCCTAGCCCTTGTGGATCTTACATTTTCGTAGATGAGACAGGAAATAAACAAGTAAACAAATGTGCATTTGCAAATTGAATGAAGAAGTAGGAGTAGATTGAATGCAATATATTAAAAACATAATAATAATACATACCAGCAAGGGTCCTTCTTTGTTAAGATAATTAGAGAAAGTCTCTCTGAGAAGATGATATTTAAGTTAAAGAGGAGACCAAAGAGGAGAAGCGGGCAGCTATTCAAAACATGGATAGAGGGATTCCCAGGCAGAGATGGTAATGTGTCTGAACGTTCCGAGGAAGGAAAAACTTAACTTGTAGGAGTAACTGAAAGAGGGCCAGAGTTGACTTCATTATTATTATTTTTTTTTTTAACTTCAGTTTAAGTGGATAACAAGATGTACTTTGGGGGCACTGTTAGTAAAGGAGAAATAATATGTCACATGCTTGGCACAATAGCTGCTGCATACTAAGACTAGAATCTGTGGTAACAGATGCTTATAATTACTGCCACTAAAATATTTAACACACTACAATTTATAAATTTGCCTCTTACAATTCACAATTACAAGTTTACAACTTACAATTATAAATTTACAATTTCTAAGTTTACCTTCTTTTCAGACTGTGAGATTTTTGAAGGCCACCACCACCACCACCCACTGCCATCGAGTTGATTCCAGCTCATAGTGACCCTACAGGGTTTCCAAGGCTGTAAATCTTTGCAGAAGCAGACTGCCACATCTTTCTCCCATGGAGCGGCTGGTGAGTTTGAACCACCGACCTTTCAGTTAGCAGCAAACTGCTTTAACCACTGTGCCATCAGGGCTGTTTTGAAGGCAAGGGCAATTTTTAATCATCTTCAATCTCCAGTACCTAGAACACTGCTGGACATGTTTCCTGTGCACACAGCTCTGTGATTGTATGAGTGCCTCCTCATACTGAAAGGAAGAGAGTTCAAATTCTATGTGTGTGTGTTAGGTAAAAATGGGTAGCATTATTTCTTTCAGCATCTTTTAAATTCAGCATTAAAAATCACTATAATTTCAAACCAGATTACCTGGTTTTAATTATATTTTTAAATAATTATGTTTCAGAGCAGTGAAAAGGAGATAAGTAATAAAAATCCAGTGTGTTGTGCTATAGATAATTTTCTTCAAAACTGACATGTTTGGAGGGCATCCTATAAGCCAGAGAAGTATGCCCTGTTTGAGCCTTCTATTCAATTTTGAGACAACCTTGATACATTTCTATTTAAGTCAAGGGATTGTATGTCCTCTCAGAGAGAGAATGAAACTAAAATTCTCAATACGTTAAATTTATGAGGGAGCATTTTACTAGAACTTTATCTTGAGTGACAAACATGTGGGCATAACCTGTTTTGCTTGCGTTTATATCAGTCTTCCATATTACACTTTAAATGCACATTTTCAAATCAATGCCATTTCCATTCTGTCCATTCTTTGATTCCAGGACAAATAAAAACTCCTTGGAATTAAACCAAAAAAAAAAAAAAAATTCACAGACAGGAAAAACCAAGAGTTCTCAGAGGAAATTTTTAATTAAGTTTTTTTTTTTTTTTAAATCACATCTTCAACATCTTACCATGTAAAAAACATGCTAAAAAAAAAAAAAAGTTTCCGTCAAGTGGATGCCACTCATAGTGACCCTATAGGATAGAGCAGAACCACCACATAGAGTTTCCAAGGAGCACCTGGTGGATTACAACTGCTGACCTTGGCTTAGCAGCTGTCTTAGGCTGGGTTCTCTAGAGAAGCAAAACCAGTAAAGCGTATAAGTATATATATAGAGAGATTTATATCAAGTCAACAGCTCATGCAATTGTAGAGGCTAAAACGTCCCAAGTCTGTGGATCAGGGTAGAGGCCTCTCCCAATTCGCAGAGCTGCAGAAGCTGGTGAACCCAAGGTTGGCAGGTCAGAGAGGCACTCCCACTCACAGGCTGTGAAAGTCAACCAATTCCAAGATCAGCAGGCAAGATGGCAAGGTTTCTCCTGATTCATGTAGCTGCAGGTGCTGGTGAACCCAAGATCATCAGATTGGGAAACTGGACTCTTGCTTGCAGGCTGTGAACATCAACGAATTCCACGATCAAGTCCCAAGAACCAGAGGCCAGACAACAAGAGGCAGCTGCTGAGTCTGGAACAAGCCAAAAACCTTGGCAAGGTGAGCAGGCAGAAAGTAAACAGTGAAAGGCAGAGAGATGAAACTAAGGGGCGATGAACTGTCACAGGCCCTGCCTCCACCAGTACCACTCAGCAGATTCCATCATGGGGGTTATCACACACCAAATTTCAACAGGGAAGTGGTCACATTATACAACTGCTAAAACACTGAGAATAATGGCTTAGCCAAGTTGACATACAATCTTAACCATCACAGCAGCCATAGCACTCAACCACTGCATCACCAGGTTTCCAAGTGACGTGCTAGAGGTGTAAAATTTAAAGTAAAAATGATAATTGTTCCCCATGGATATAGAATACTTTGTGAGGCTGAGAAGCACTAGGACTAGTTATCAGCCATCATGTCATCTGTTATAGCCATGGCTGAGAGTGGCAGGAGCGAAAAAGAGATTCAGTGGTTGCCTTAGTTATCGGGTGATGCTGTAACAGAAATACCACAAGTGGATGGTTTTAACAAAGAGAATTTTATTTTCTCACAGTTTAGGAGGCTAGATGTCGGAATTTAGGGCTCCAGCTCCAGGGGGAGACTCTGAAACTTGCTCTTGAATATTGAGTAGCTAAAGCAAAAGGAAGAAATGATGAAGTAAAAGAGCTGAACAGAAGATTTCAAAGGGTGGCTCGAGAAAGAAAGTAAATTAAATATTATAATGAAATGTGCGAATACCTAGAGATAGAAAAGCAAAAGGAAAGCACCCATTCAGCATTTCTCAAGCTGAAAGAACTGAAGAAATTGATATTATAAAATTGATATTCAAGCCTCCAGTTGCAATATTGAAGGATTCTATGGGGAAAATACTAAACAACGCAGGAAGCATCAAAAGAAGATGGAAGGAATACACAGAGTCACTGTACCAAAAAGAATTGGTTGACGTTCAACCATTTCAAGAGGTACTATATGATCAAGAATGATTGTACTTAAGGAAGGGGTCCAAGCTGCACTGAAAACATTGGCAAAAAACAATGCTCCAGGAATTGACGGAATACCAAATCTGGCCAACCAACTGGAAGAGATCCATATTTGTACCCATTCCAAAGAATGTTGATCCAACAGAATCTGGAAATTATCAAACAATATCATTAATATTACACATAATTGGAATTTTGCTGAAGATCATTCAAAGGTGATTGTAACAGTACATCAACAGGGAACTGCCAGAAATTCAAGCTGGATTCAGAAGAGAACATGGAATGAGAGATATCATTGCTAAAGACGGATGGATAATGGCTGAAAGAAGAAAATACCAGAAAGATGTTTACCTGTGTTTTGGTGACTCTGCAAAATCATTCAACTATGTGAATAATAACAAATTATGGATAAAATTGCAAGGAAAGGGAATTCCAGAAAACTTAATTGTTCTTATGAGGAATCTATACTTAGACCAAGAGGCAGTCATTCAAACAGAACAAGGGGATACTGCATGGTTTAAAGTCAGGAACGGTGTGCTTCAGGGTTGTATCCTTTCACCATACTTATTCAACCTGTATGCTGAGCAAATAATCTGAGAAGCTAAACTATATGAAGAAGAACAGGACATCAGGATTAGAGGAAGATTCATGAACAACCTTGCTTGCTGAAAGTGAAGACGACTTGGAGCACTTACTGATGAAGATCAAAGACTACAGCCTTCAGTGTGGATTACACCTCAGCATAAAGAAAGCAAAAATTCTCACAACTGGACCAATAAGCAACATCAAGGTAAAGAAAGAAAAGACTGAAGTTGTCAAATATTTAATTTTAGTTGGATCCACAATCAATGCCCATGGAAACAGCGGTCAAGAAATCAAAGGACACATTGCATTGGGCAAATCTGTTGCAAAAGACCTCTTTAAAGTGTTAAAAAGTAAAGATGGCACTTTAAGGACTCAGGTGTGCCTGACCCAAGCCATGGTGTTTTCAATCGCCTCATATGAATGTGAAAGTTAGACAATGAATAAGAAAGATTGAAGAAAAATCAATGACTTTGAATTATGGTGTTGGCAAAGAATATTGAATATACCATGAACTGCCAAAAGAACAAACAAATCTGTCTTGGAAGAAGTACAGCAGAATGCTCATTAGAAGTGAGGATGGTGAGACTTTGTCTCACATACTTTGGACATGTTATCAAGAGGGACCAGTCCCTGGAGAAGGACATCATTCTAGGTAGAGTGTCAGAGAAATAAAGGAAGCTACTCAACAAGTTGGATTGACGGAGGGGCGTGGCCAAGATGGCAGTGTAGTTAGATGCTCCCTATATTCCTCTTAAAACAAAGACCTGGAAAAACAAGTGATTTGATTCTATATGAATATCTAGGAGCCCTGAACAAGGCAAAGTTGAGGAATAGGACTGACTGACAGGGAGAGAGGGAGATGGTTTGGAAGAAGTGAAGAGTGCCAGAGCTGCAGCAGCAAAACTGCAGCTCTGCAGCCACACCAGTCCGCAGTGAAGCAGGCAAACAGCTGTACTTTGTGCGTGCTCAGGAAGCAGTTTCCACATCCAGAGAAACACAGCGGCGGAAATTCTGCTTGGACACTCCAAAGCAGTGAAAAGCAGCTCCCAAGTGGCTAAGATAAGTATCTGTATGTGGCCTTTCACAGAGATTTAAAAAAAAAAAAAAAATCCCATTTGGGAAAAAACCTCTCTCACTTTTACCTCCTCCCTCCATGCTCTACTTTGGGAGTCCACAGGGCCGGAAGTAGATTCCAAAAAGCACCCTGACCCATTCTCCTGGACTTGGAGAGGGAACAAATAAGCTACTGGTGCCCATAAGCCAGGGACACAGGGTCAACACAGCTGCTTTGCTAGGCACAGGTATAAGGGGTCCACAGACTCTGAGTGCCTTACACCTCTGTATGGACTTGTGGGGACCCATCTCAACAGTGTTAGCCCTCACTACCCCAGTACAACAGGGCAAACATCTGAAGTTTAACTTCAACTCTTTCAGCTGTGAAGTGGCAGATTTGTGACCCTCAAAACAGCCCTGTCCCTTAAGTAGGCACTTTTATCTATCTGCAACAGGGGCTTTAGGACTGGTGGCATCACCTAAAACTCCTAGTCACCTCCTACAAGAGTCCAAGAAAAAGTGGTGCCCTCGAGTCTTTACAGCCAACAGAGTGGGTTGTTCATAGTCTGGCTGCAAAACTCACCTACCTACTCACCCTAGAGAATAGGGACACACTTTCCTTTCAGACTCTCAGGGGCCACTGTCAGCCCCCTGCCTGGCTCAGCGCATGATCCCCTAACCACAGCCAGAGTCCAGTGCCTGCACCAAACACCCATGCCTCTCTAGGACTGTCAGTGAGAGCCTGCATCACACACTCGGTGAGCGACTGCCTGGACACCCGAGCGGAACCCATATAGGAAAATTTAACGGACTCCTGTGTGCACATACTTAGTTACAGAATTAACTACCTGGTGACAGGACGTTAGAGATTTGAAGGTGTCAATAATCAAACTAGCACACAAGACCAGCCTATTTGGGCTTATCAAAACAAAACAAAACAAGAAGCTAGGTCTCACTAAACAAATATAAAATAAAATTATAATAACTTATTGAAGGCTCGGAGACAAAAGTCAATATCAAATCACATAAAGAGGCAGTCCATGATGGCTTCAGCAAACTCCCAAAATAAAGAATCAATAAATTCTCTGGAGGAAGAGAATTTCTTGGAATTACCAGAGGCAGAATACAAAAGATTAATATACAGAACTCTTATAGATATTAGAAAGGAAATTCTACAGAATGCAGGAATATCCAGG
>NW_004443970.1:11256247-11287912 GCF_000243295.1 Trichechus manatus latirostris
AAGGATGGAATACTCCCAAACTCATTCTATGAAGCCAGCATAACCCTGATACCAAAACCAGGTAAAGACACCACAAAAAAAGAAAATTACAGACCAATATTCCTCATGAACATTGATGCAAAAATCCTCAACAAAATTCTAGCCAGTAGAATTCAGCAACATATCAAAAAAAATAATTCACCATGACCAAATGGGATTTATACCAGCTATGCAGGGATGGTTCAACATTAGAAAAACAGTCAATGTAATCCATCTCATAAATAAAACAAAAGACAAGAACCACATGATCTTATCAATCGATGCAGAAAGGACATTCGACAAAGTCCAACACCCATTCATGATAAAAACTCTTAATAAAATAGGAATTGAAGGGAAATTTCTCAATACAAGTAAGGGCATTTATACAAAACCAACAGCCAACATCATCCTAAATGGAAAGACTTTGAAAGCATTTCCCTTGAGAATGGGAACCAGACAAGGATGCCCTCTACCACCACTATTATTCAACATTGTGCTGGAGGTCATAGCCAGAGCAGTTAGGCTAGAAAAAGAAATAAAGGGCATCCAAATTAGTAGGGAAGAAGTCAAAGTATCTCTATTTGCAGATGATATGATCTTATACACAGGAAACCGCAAAGAATCCACAAGAAAACTACTGAAACTAATTGAAGATTTCAGCAAAGCTTCAGGATACAAGATAAACATACAAAAATCAATTGGATTCCTTTACACCAACAAAGAGAACCTCGAAGAGGAAATCACCAAATCAATACTATTTACAATAGTCCCAGAAAGATAAAATACTTAGGAATAAATCTAACCAGAGATGTAAAAGATCTTTACATAGAAAACTAAAAGACACTACTGCAAGAAACTAAAAGAGACCTCCATAAGTGGAAAAATATACCTTGTTCATGGATAGGTAGACTCAACATAGCGAAAATGTCAATTCTACCCAAAGCAATCTACAGATACAATGCAATCCTGATCCAAATTCCACCAGCATTTTTTAATGAGGTGGAGAAACAAATCGCCAACTTCATATGGAAAGGGAAGAGGCCCCGAATAAATAAAACATTACTCAAGAAGAAGAACAAAGTGGGAGGCCTTACACTACCTGATTTTAGGACCTATTGTACTGCCATGGTAGTCAAGACAGCCTGGTATTGGTACAACAACGGATACATAGACCAATGGAACAAGAGTTGAGAATCCAGAATTAAGCTCATCCACCTATGAGCAGCTAATATTTGACAAAGACCCAAAGTCCATTAATTGGGGAAAAGACAGTTTCTTTAACAAATCACACGGCATAACTGGATATCTATATGCAAAAAACTGAAACAAGACCCATACCTCACACCATGTACAAAAACTAACTCAAAATGGATCGAAGACTTAAATATAAAATCGAAAACGATAAAGATCATGGAAGAAAAAATGGGGACAATGCTAGGAGCCCTAATACATGGCATAAACCCAATACGAACCGTAAGTAACAATGCACAAGCACCAGCAGACAGTCTAGATAAATGGGAGCTCCTAAAAATCAAACACCTATGCTCTTCCGAAGACTTCACCAAAAGAGTAAAAAGACAACCTACAGACTGGGAAAAAAATTTTGGCTACGACAACCCTGATCGGCATTTGATCTCTAAAATCTACAAGATACTGCAAAACCTCAACAACAAAAAGACAAATAAGCCAGTTAAAAAATGGCAAAGGATATGAACAGACACTTCACCAAAGAAGACATTGAGGCTGCTAACGGACACATGAAGAAATGCTCAGGATCGTTAGCCATTAGAGAAATGCAGATCAAAACTCCAATGAGATATCATCCACCCCAAGAAGTCTAGCATTAATCCAAAAAACACAAAATAATAAATGTTGGAGAGGCTGTGGAGAGACTGGAACACTTATACACTGTTGGTGGGAATGTAAAATAGTTCAACCACTTTGGAAATCGATTTGGCGCTTCCTTAAAAAGCTAGAAATAGAAGTACCATACGATCCAGCTATCCAGCTCCTTGGAATATATCCTAGAGAAACAAGAGCTGTCACATGAATAGATATATGCACACCCATGTTCATTGCAGCACTGTCCGCAATAGCAAAAAGATGGAAGCAACCTAGGTGCCCATCAACCGACGAATGGATAAACAAATTATGGCATATCCACACAGTGGAATATTATACAAAGATAAAGAACAATGATGAAGCTGTGAAACATCGTATAACATGGTGGAAGCTGGAACTTATCATGCTGAGTGAATTTAGTCACTCACAGAAGGACAAATAATGTATAAGACCAGTATTATAAGAACTCAAGAAAAGGTTTAAACACAGAAGAAAACATTCTTTGATGGTTATGGGGGTGGGGAGGGAGGGTGAGGGTTATTCACTAACTAGATAGTAGATAGGAATCACCTTAGGTGAAGTGAAGGACAGCACACACTACAGAGGAACCCAGCACAAGTGGACTAAACCAAAGCTAAGAAGTTTCCTCAATACAATCAAATACTTTGAGAGACAGAGTAGGCGGGATGGGGGGTCTGGGGTCCATGCTTTCAGGGGACATCTAGGTCAACTGGCATAACAAAGCTCATTAAGAAAATGTTCTGCATCCTGCTTTGGTGAGTGGAGTCTGAGGTCTTAAAATCTTGCAAGTGGCCATCTAAGATACATCAACTAGTCCCAACCACTTGGAGTAAAGGAGAACGAAGAACACCAAAGACACAATGAAAGTATTAGCCCAGGAGACAGAATGGGCCACATAAACCAGAGACTTCATCAGCCTGAGACCAGAAGAACTAGATGGTGCCTGGCTACCACCAATGAAGGTCTTGACAGGGAACACAACAGAGGGTCCCTGATGGAGCAGTGGAAGGATGGGATGCAGAACTCAAATTCTAGTAAGAAGACCAGACTTAATGGTCTGACTGAGACTGGAGGCACCCCGGAAAGCATGGCCCATGGACTCTCTATCACCCCAGAACTAAAACAATTTCTGAGACCAACTCTTCAGAGAGGGATTGGACTGGACTGTAGGACATAAAGTAACACTCTTGAAGAATGTGCCTCTTAGTCAAGTAGATACAGGAGACCATAGGGGCAGCTTCTGTCCAGAGGTAAGATGGGAAGGCGGAGAGAGTTGGGAGCTGGTTGGGTGTTCATGGGGAGTCGGGGGCAGAGGGAAGGAGCACGCTGTTGCAGAATGCGGTGAGTGGTTGGGGTCTCATAACAATGTATGTAAAAAAAAAATTTGTATGGGAGACTAGCTTGAAATGCAGACTTCATTTAATTGCAACAATAAAGAAAAAAGATGGATTGACACAGAGGCTGCAACAATGGGCTCAAGCATAACAAAGATCATGAGGATGGAGCAGGAACCGGCAGTGTTTCATTGTGTTATACATAGGGTTGCTATGAGTTGGAACCGACTCAAGGGCACCTAAGAACAACAACAACAGCTCCAGGGGAAGGCTTTCTCTCTCTGTGGGCTCTGCGGGAAGGTCCTTGTCATCAATTTTCCCCTGCTTTATGAGTTTCTCAGTGCAGTGACCCTGGTTCCAAAAGATGCACTTGCTCCCAGCTCTTCTTTATTGGTGGTAGGAGGTACCTCTGTCGCTCTGTTGACTTTTCTCTTTTATATCTCAAAAGAAATTTACTCAAGATACAGTCTAATCTTCTAGATTGAGTCCTGCCTTATTAAGATAACTGCTTCGAATCCTGCCTTGTGCCTGCTACTGGAGCCCTGGTGGTGCAGTGGGTAAGTGGCTGCTAACCAAAAGGTTGGCAGTTCGAATCCACAAGTCGCTTCTTGGAAACCCTATGGGGCAGTTCTATTCTGACCTATAGGGTCGCTATGAGTCAGAATTTACTTGATGGCTACTTGTGTGGTTTGGAGCCCTGGTGGCATAGTGGTTAAGTGTTTGGCTGCTATCCAAAAGGTTGGCAGTTCAAATCCACAGCAACTCCTTGGAAACCCTTTGGGGCAGTTCTATTCTGTCCTACAGGGTCGCTATGAGTCAGAATCCACTGGATGCCAATGGGTTTCTTTTATAGGGTAATCCTGCCTCATTAACATCATAGAAGTAGGATTTACAACAAATAGGAAAATCACATCAGATGACAAAATGGTGGACAATTACACAGTACTGGAAATCATAGCCTGGCCAAATTGACAGATTTTTTTTTGGGACACAACTCAATCCATAACAGTGGTTATACTCGCAGAGGGGTCACTTCACAGTACAGGATATGCTTGGCTTTCACCTTCCTTGAGCTCAATTTCAACTCACTTGGTGTTAGTTGCCCACCAGGTACCATCCAGTTAATTCTCAATTATGGCAACCCCATGTATTTCAGAGTAACACTGTTCTCCATAGCGTTTTCATAGTTGTGGCTTTTCAGATGCAATCGAGGACCTTTCCTGCCACCGGCCTCTGAGTGGGTCTGAATGACTAACCTTTTGGTTAATAGTCCAGCACTTAATCATTGTGGAACCAGGGCTGCCACATTAGTTACATAATGGTGCCATTACTAATACCACAAGTGGGTGGCTTGAAAGAATAGAAAATTATTTTCTCACAATTCTAGAGGCTAGAAGTCCAAATCAGGATCTTGGGTGTGTGAATTCCTTCTGTGGGCTTCTCTTCTCATTCCTGGTGTCTGCTGGTGATCCTAGGCATTCCTCTGCTTGTAGAGGATCCTTACATGGTGGCTGTCTTCCCCCTGTGTGTGCCTCTATTCTGCTCTTTTTATCAAATACCATTTACAATTGAGGAGTCAAAATCGACTTGATGGCAATGGGTTCAATGGGTGGCACAGTGGTTACATGCTCAGCTACTAATCAAAAGATTGGCAGTTATAATCCACCAGCAGCTCCACTGGAGAAAGATGTGGCAGTCTGCTTCTGTAAAGCTTTACAGCTTTGGAAACCCTGCGGGGACAGTTCTACTCTGTTCTGTAGGGTTGCTATGAGTCAAATCTACTGAAGGCAACAGGTTTGGGTTTTTTTGGACTCAGCATTGATTAGGTTAAGGACCCACCCTACCCTAGTATGACCTCGTTAATATAACAAAAGAAAACCCTTATTTCCAAACAGAGTCACATTCACAGGAACAGGGGTTGGAACTTTCTCCTTTTTTGGTGGGGTGGGGTACAGGGGGCACAATTCAATCCATAACACTAGGTTTATTAGTTTCCCAGGGCTATCATAACGAACTACAACAAATTGGGTGGCTTATTAGAACAGAAATTTATTTTGTCACAGTTCTAGAATCTGGTAGTCAAAATTCAGGCTGTCTTCAGAGCAGTGTTCTCTCCAAAGGCTCTAGTGAAACATTCTTTCTCTGTCAGCTTCTGGTAGCCCCCCAAATTCCTTGGGGTGTAGCTGCAGCTAACTCAGTGGTCACATGGCCATCTTCTCTCTGTCTCTCTTCATCTCTTCTCTTTTGTAGGACTCCACTCAAACGGGATTAGGACCAACCCTCCTCCAGTATGATCTCATGTTAACTGATAACATTTTCAAAGACCTTATTTCCAAACAAGATAACATCTACGGGTACCAAGGGTTAAAACTTTAATATATCTTTTTGGGGCACACAGTCCAGTCCATAAAACTTGCGTATTTTTTATACTGAAGGAGTACACTTACAGTGTCAACTGAAAACTTTGTTGGTTTATTATTCAGTTTTGGTAGATGCCCCATTTAACTCAGGCATTTTGGCAGAGGTCAGGGTGGTTTCAGAGTCCTGAATGGGGTAAGGTTTCAAACGAGGCTCACTCATGTGGTGTGTCACAGACATGAAGTGAGGCTCACGGATGAGGTAAGTTTGACTGTTGTGCATACAGCTTGTTAATAATAATTATGATAAAGCATATTGTTTTTGTTGTTAAGTGCCATTGGGTCAATTTTTGACTCACAGTGACCCCATTTCATGGGAAAAATTTAAAGCATGATCTAAAAGCTTTATTTTAAAATGTCGATGTTTGCACTACGCAGGAAATGACATAGACAGAGTAGAACTGCCCCATAGGGTTTTCTAGGCTTTAATCTTTATGGGAACAGCTCACCAGATCTTTCTCCCGTGTAGCTGCTGGTGGGTTCAAACTGCCAACATTTTGCTTAGCAGCCTAATGTTTAACCACTGTATCCCAGGGGTCCTTTATGATAACGTATAAAGTTTAATAATTGTAGTTTATGGAATATCCATAGAATGTTTTTATTCAAATATCTCTAAAATAGCTTAGCAAAACTATACATATACTTGCACACTTTTAAGTTGGCAGCTGAATTTTTCATTGAATATTTAAATATTTTAAAATATGTCATTTCCTGCATAGTACAAATATTGACATTTTAAAATAAAGCTGTTTTATCATGGTATAAATTTTTCCAATGAAATGCAAATATCATAGTGATTTAATACTCACCTCCATCCATTTCAAATACATGAACAACTTTAAATATAACACCATTCTATTTGCTCTTCCTACTGGTGTTTTCATTCTACTTCCTCCAGAAATTTTTACCCTAATTTTATGTGTTTTACATGTGAGAGGATTTTATTCTCTACAATAAATCATGTATATGAATTAAGACTTAATTTTGAAAATGTTTCCTGTAATGATGAGACTGTTATGTGTTAAGAATATCTTACACATTGAATTACTGTAATTGTCTTAAGTACACCATTGATCAAAACATTATATTTCAAATTTTGATTAATAATTATTAATCATAAAAGTAATATTTTATTGGAATTGCATCATTTAATGAATAAGATAAGTCTTTTTCCCCCTTTCATTTGCTCATATATCTATGGATGAATATTACTTATTGCTGGAATCAAACAGTAACTGCAAGAGTTCTGTTCCTATTTTAGTTTGCTATAGATGTAAGCTTTAAGAAATCATGCTCGTATAAATAAGTGGACAGGAATAGAAGGAGTAATGTCACTCAATTATGTGATCTTCATGAAAGATAGATGCCAAAATTCAGAGTCATCTAACTTCATAACTTATTTTTAATCTATCAGCTGAAAACTTGATCAGGCCCTCCTCAATTTTTCTGAAAGCAAAGAATTGGAAACCACCTGACTTTCAAAAGATGTGTCACCTAGTCATTAGAGTAATTCAGTTTTTCAGCATCTCCACCAGTAGTCGTCCCTTTGTTAGACGTCATAGAGATTTATACACCCTTGGACATTTCACCATACGTAGATTCTGGATTGGTGAGAGTTATGCCTCTCTTTCCTAAAGTGAAAGAAAACAGATTTCTGTTGAAGGAAGTGGAAATAAAAACTACCTGATGCCTTTGACTCAGAAGTGTTTCCAAATGAAAAATATTAGGAAAGAGTGTCTAAGGAAGTTGGGAACTCAGGAATTCTTGGATAGTCTTCATGTGCCACCAGGGGTACATGAACTGCAGTACCACAGACAGAAAGCTTTGTGTCAAAACAACCTTGTTAGAATACTTTGTATTGACTACTACTCACTTAATGTGTTCATGTGTTGGATGGATATTAGTCATCTATGAGATATGAGTATATACTGCACATTGTAAAGAGTAAGTGGTAGTATGTCAAAATAGACCAACTCTAAAATGTCCGAGAGTGAAGAGTTATTATTTTCGACAGTGGGGAATAGGGTAAAGAAGGTCTTTATCCTCTGTAGGGATGCTAACTGATATATTTGATATAGTTCCACATCTGGGAATCTATCTTAAGAAAAATGTGCTAAATGAAAATAATCTTTTTTGCAAAACATAGGTTTAATGCAATATTATTTAAAATGGTAAAGAATTGAAATCAATTTAAATGAAGACTAATGTCCCATTGATTAAACAAATATAGCATAATTCTTCAAGAAATATTCTCCAGATATTACAATTATGCTTATAGAGATTATGGAATAATCACAAGAAATGCTTATTATGTTGGTTAACTTAAAAAGTAAGATACAAAATGATATGTCAAATACAATAAAAATTAATAAAAAAATACATATAAGGAAAAATGAGAAAAATGAAGACAATAATAATCAGATTGAACGTGCAGGTTTTACTTTTTTTTTTCCTTCAATTTTTGCAAATGTGATTATATTTCTACTTTGAAGACTACATTGTTTTATACATACAAAGTTATTATATATAAAGAAAAAAGGTTATTTTATAGATTTATATACTAAAGGTATATATTTAATTTATTTTTAAAGAAGTAATACACACAATAAAATGGTCAAGGAGATCAAAAGCTTACAAAATAAGAAAATATTTTTTTCCTCCCAATTCAGCTTGCCAAGAGGTAATCACCTTTAACCATTACTTATGTATACTTCCAGAAACTTTCTATGCATATATATGCATATCTATATATGTATACATAAATAAGAAAATGTTGATTACATTTGCTTTTTTTCACTTAGCAGCATACTGTTTCTAAAATCAGTATTTCTTTATTTGCTGTGTATATGCATTTTCTTCTTGATTATTTGGAAAGTTTAAAGCTCCTTTTAATATTCTAATGGTTGCCTTTAAAATTTCATATAAAAACCAAAAAACCCATTGCCGTCCAGTTGATTCCAACTCATAGCGACCGTATAGGGCAGAGTAGAACTGCCCCATAGGGTTTCCAAGGAGCAGCCGGTGGATTCGAACTGCTGACCTTTTGGTTAGCAGTCATAGCTCTTAATCACTGCACTACTAGGGCTCCAAAATTTTGTATAGTAAACGTAAATCTCTCTTAGTACATGTGTCAACTTTAGATAATATCTATTGATTATCAGAAGATGAGGTAACTAGTAAATTTCCAGTTCCTGCCTCTTCTTCCACACTAACTTCAGGTTTGGTTTGGTTATAATTCTATTTTTATTTCTTCTATTGTTATTTCATACCCTTAAAGTTTTTAAAACCTCTTGGGGAATATCTAGCTCAATTGGCATAACATAGTTTATAAAGAAAATGTTTTACATTCTACTTTGGTGAGTAGTGTCTGGGGTCTTAAAACTTGTGAGCAGCCATCTAAGATACTCCACTGGTCTCACCCTGTCTGGAGCAAGGGAGAATGAAGAAAACCAGACACAAGGGAAACATTAGTCCAAAGGGCTAATGGACCTCAACTACCACAGCCTCCACCAGACTGAGTCCAGCACAACTAGATGGTGCCTGGCTACCACCACTGACTGCTCTGACAGGGATCACAATAGAGAGTCCCAGACAGAACTGAAGAAAAATGTAGAACCAAATTCTAACTCACAAAAAAAGACCAGACTTACTGGCTTGACATAGACTGGAGAAACTCCGACAGCATGGCCCCTGGATACTCTTTTAGCTCAGTAATGAAGTCACTCCTGAGGTTCACCATTCAGCCAAAGATTAGACAGGCCCATAAAACAAAACGAGACTAAAGGGGCACAACAGCCCAGGGGCAAGGACGAGAAGGCAGGAGGGGACAGGAAAGCTGGTAATAGGGAACCTAAGGTTGAGAAGGGGAGAGTGTTGACATGTTGTAATGTTGTTAACCAATGTCATAAAACAATATGTGTACTAATTGTTTAATGAGAAGCTAATTTGTTCTGTAAGCCTTCATGTAAAGTACAATAAAAAAATTAAAACCTTCATTTATTGATTTATATATTGAATTAATTTCCAGTTATTAAAAAAGGAGGAAAATAGCACACTTAAAATTCCTCTAATCTAATTTCTCCTTTTCACCTTGGAACTTATATTAGTTATATAATAATTTCAACATTGCCAAGATTAATAAAATTTATACTGTGTCCCATAATGCCCATAGATTCTTATTCTTAACTATTTGTTTTGATGGATTTACTGCCCATTCCTATCTCCAGGCTCAGTTACTCAGTTACTTCATTACTTGGTTGAATCCACATAAAAAAAAAAATTTTTTTTCTTCCAGTGAGGGCTCATGGGTGCAAGATCTCCAGAGTTTTAAAAAGTTGTATAAAACTCATGGCTTACACTTTTTTATTCTGAGAAATATGTAGACATTTTTCTTCATACATTTCACAATCAGTGTTGAACTTCAGGAAAGTTTGAAGTCAAATTGAATTTTTCCCATTATACATAATTGATAGTTAACCCCACATGTAAATTAATTAATTAATCTAAATTAAAGTTAATCTATTCTTTACCTTTTGTTATTTATTCTTTATTATTTGTCTTGTAGGTATTTTTCCTAAGACTCAGTTTTCCCTTTTATTCTTCAGCTTCAGGTGTTCTTTAATTTTGGGACATTTTTCTTTTATTACATCTTTTAATATTTTCCTGTTCCATTTTTACTTTATCTGTGATTCCAATTACCTATGTTTTCGTTCTTTCGACTGTCTTTCAAATTTATAATTATTTCTCTAATCATTTAAAAGTCTTCTTTTTTTCTATTTTCTTTTGTTCAGTTTTCTGTGAAGCCTGTCTCCTTGTCATTGACTATGTTTTTGACAATGTGTACTTTAGTATTAGTAATATCATGATAAACAGAGGAAATACTGAAGTCAAAGATTTCATTTTACTTGGATCCACAAATCAATGCCCATGGAAGTAGCAGTCAAGAAATCAAACAATGTATTGCATTGGGAAAATCTGCTGCAAAAGACCTCTTTAAAGTGTTGAAAAGCAAAGATGTCACTTTGCGGACTAAGGCGCGCCTGACCTAAGCAATGATATTTTCAATCACTTCATATGCAGGCAAAATCTGGACAATGAATAAAGAGCATTGAAGAAGAATCAGTGCCTTTAAATTATGGTGTTGGAGAAGAATATTGACTATAGCATGGACTGCCAGAAGAACGAACAAGTCTGTATTGGAAGAAGTGCAGCCAGAATGCAGCTTGGAAGCCAGAATGATGAGATATCATCTCGAATACTTTGGACATGTTATCAGGAAGGACCAGTCCCTGGGGAAGGATATCATGCTTGGTAAAGGGTCAGCGAAAAAGAAGAAAACCCTGAAAGAGATGGATTGACACAGTGGCTGCAACAATGGGCTCGAGCATAACAGTGATTGTGAAGATGGCATAGGACCAGGCAGTGTTTCATTTTGTTGTACACAGGATAGCTATGAGTTGTAACTGACTCGATGGCACAACAGTATTGGCTACTTTTATATTTTTACCTTTTTAAAAAAAATGTCGGCCATTCTACCTTAGAAGCAGTTTGCTAAAGAGTAGTAGTGTGGGAAGGAAAGCTGGGAAGGGTCCTAAACAACAGGCAGATTGGATTTAGGTCTATTGACATCAACACTCTGCCCCAGGAACATTCTTTCACTCTAGATCAAAAAACTCTGCAAGTCCTGAAGCAAAACCTCATACATCACAACTCTTTTTTTTATCACAGTGTCTTAGTCATCTAGTGTTGCTATAACAGAAATACCACAAGTGGATGGCTTTTAACAAAGAGAAATTTATTCTCACATTGTCTAGTAGGTTCCAAGTCCAAATTCAAGGGATCAGCTCCAGGGGAAGGCTTTCTTTCTCTGTCAGCTCTGGAGGAAGGTCCTTGTGATGCATCAGTCTTCCCTTGGTCTGTGAGCATCTCAGTGCAGGAACCTCAGGTCCAAAGGATGTGCTCTGCTCCCGGCACTGCTTTCTTGGTGGTATGAGGTTTCCATGTGTCTCTGCTTGCTTCTCTCCTTTACATCTCAACATATATTGGCTTAAGACACTATCCAATCTTGTATACCTCATCAGTATAACTGCTGCTAATCCATTTTATTAGATCATACTGATCGAATTTACAACACATAAGGAAATCACATCAGATCACAAAATGGTACATAATTATACAATACTGGGAATCATGACCCAGCCAAGTTGACAGATATTTTGGGGGGACACAATTCAATCCATGACCCATGGCTTATTATTTGTTTCATTAATTGGCAAGATCAGCGGATTCAGATGTGATTGCCAACTCTGATTTCTCCTTAACCTTGCCACAGTAGCAGTCTGCTTCGTGCAAAGTTTGCATATGTGTGCTTGTCCTCATTAAGCTCCTTATTCTCTGATGCTCTGTGGTTTCAAACAAAAAAGAAAAAACTCAGTGAAACTCTTACTGTTCCATTGTACCTTTTTCAAGAAGTCGATCATTTCACCTCTCGGATTAAGCCACCCAACTATGGAGATCTCTGCTAGTTTTCCAAGTTGTTTAGAAGTATTAAACTATTCTTAAAGTGTTCTATCAATTTGGTCATATTTCACCATATTTGGCAGCTATTAATTTTAGTTTATGGATTGATTGGGTTGCTATGTTCTACTTTCATAGAAGAAGGAATTTTCATTGTCTCCTTGTGTTCTTTGTTGCTTTCAGATGGTTTTACAGGGGAGAATGGGGGTAAAAGATAGTTTTATTTTGTCCAGCTTAACTGGAAGCCCTTATATTCCCTAAAGGTGAGAAAATATGCATTCACTAATAGAAAATGAGGTAGGAATTTGGATAGAGACCTGAAGAATTTGTGGGATTTTGCCTTCAAATATGAGACCAGTATCACTTCAGTTAGTAGATATAACAAAGCTATAGAGGCAAGAACAGCCTAGGGCATATATAAGGAGATGGAAATAGTCATTTGGATAGAGTAAGGAAGTATTCTACAGATTAATGGGAAATAGGTTTAGAAAGACGTGTTGGAAGACCACTGAGAATATTGAATTTAGAGTTTAATTCTTATTCTGTGGAAAGTAGGTATTATCGAAGGTATCTGAGCAGAGAATGAGGCAATCATAGCTCTTCCTCAGAAAGATCAATGTAGGTATGATATAACAGATCAAAACTTAAGTGATAAATTTTGCACAAGGAATCCACTTAGAGGGGTTATTACAATAGTTTCTGTATTAGTTGTCTATTTCTGCATAACAAATTACCATAAGCATAGCAGCTTAAAACACCACATGGATCAGAAGTCTGGGCAAAAATTATCTTGGTCCTCTGTTTAAGACCCCACAAAGCTGCAATCAAGGTGTTAGCTAGGTCTTTAGTCTCATCTGAGGCTTGGACTTCTCTTTATATCTCACTCAGTTTATTGGCAGAATTCGTTTCCTTACAGCTGTAGAACTCCTGGGGACTTGGATCTTCAAAGTCAGGATGAGAGTCTCTGATCTCAAGACTCTATGCCCTTTTTTAAAGTTTTAAACTGGGCTTTCAACTGATCAACTCAGGTCCATCCAGGATAATTTCCCTTTTGATTAAAGTCAATTTGGGAACTTAATTATATCTGAAAAATCCCTTAACCCTTGCATTTTAATGTTTAATAACCTTTGCCATGTAAAGTGACTTAATCACAGGTCTGACTACAGGGAGTGGAGATGGTAGGGCCATCTTTAAATTCTGCCTAACATAGTCTCTCTGAGAGATTTTGGGCAGAGTAAGCATAGTGCATTGAAAGATACACGTGAAAGGAGTTCACATTGTTCTAACCCAAGCTGGTGTGGAAATAAATCAACAAACAAATAAAAGAATGAATATAGGGTCATAAGTGCAAAAATAGATGCATGTACAAGGCACCATGTAGTTCAGAAGGGAGCTCCCAGTTCTTTCTGAAAGGGGGAAATCAGAGCTTCACAGAAGGGGCCTTTCTTGAAGGATGAGGAAGATGAACAGGGTTAACAAGTGCAGAATAGACATGCAAAGCAAAAGAAATGTTTATCAACAGATCAACAGAGAAATAATACCTTTGACATTTACAATCATATTATAATATTTATAATGTTTTGATATTTTATTCATCATGGAGTTTTGTATTACATTTTAAAAAATAAGACATGAACATTATTTACTTTGATTATGGAGGGTTTTTTTTTTTTTGGTATCCTCTTAAATTTTTCACCTGTAGTGAGTGCGTCATTCTCCTCACCCTAGCCTGGCGCCAAGCATCAAGTAGCAGAAACTATCAAGGGAACTGCAATTAATTAGGTAATTGCTGAAGTGTAAGGTGCAAGAGGAATAATAAAAGCTGGAATAAGATCATGGAAAATCTTATTTTGTTCTCCAAGGCAGTTCTCCAAGGACTTTACCCCATGAACCGCAGGGAGGCAGTGGTAGTTTTAAGCTGGAGAGTGACCAGATGAACCTGTCATTTAGAGAGATTACTCTGGCAGAAGTGTAGAGGCTAGTTTGGAAGGGTTTGCCATTCTCCATTAAAGCAGAACAGTTAGGAGGCTATAATAGTGGTCACACGAGGTAAGTAATTATATTACCCATAGTGTTTGACTGTATGGAAAGTATTTTAATTTTGGGATTCATCAGCAGAAACTGAGAATTTCTTTTTGAACAGCATGTTGGATGGCTTTTCTGATTCTCTAAATGGTAGACCTTTAGTCAATGTGTGTTTTATTTATTTATTGGCAATCAGGTTTACGGCTGAAGCTTTTCTGTAACTCTGTACAGCTTATTTCACCTGAGAAACATTTTTGGTAAGATACAATATTCTTATATGCGATGCCAGGACTGAGTCTAAGCCTATGTTTTTTATTGCATTTATATGCAGTGATGTTAGGCTAGGAGTAAGGCAAATGAATTCTCACTATACAAAATTGAACAACCCAGGTTTATAATTGCTTCAGGATAGTCGATTGCCTATTTTGTCACTGTTCAAAGTACCCAAAGGAAATCTTCCTAGGGCCATCAAAAATATCAGAGTCTGCAGATGGAGATCCTAACTATACGGTATTGGCTGTATATTTAATATACAACTAGTGAAAACTGATTCAAGGGAGGGAGCCAGGATTACAATTGGATGCTTGATTGGAAGCGATGATATTTACCAAGAGGCCAATCTATAAAAGACTGTTTTACATAGTAAAGAAGTGTCATATTAAAAAAGTATTTACTGCCTTGTAAGATTCTAAATATGCACAATGTAATTGCTGATAGAATCACATATAGTTCCTTTATATTTCAATATTGTTTAATATCTTAGATACCAGCCTCTACCCTCAGCATCATCCTTTGGTACTTTCTTTTAACTACAACACCAGTCTCAGATTGTTTTTGTTTGTTGATAAAAACTTAAGACTCCAGAAAACTTTATTTAGTGGGTGGTGTTTCTTTTTCAATTAGAGGAGGATTCACTTTTTTCAGTTTTCCTTATCATGACCAACCATTAACTGGACAATGTCATAACCAAGTTTTGAAATTAGGGATGGAGTTCTTAATCTCAGGCTTGACTGAAAACTTTGGAAACAAAACAGAAACCCAAAATTCAAACCAAAAATGGCCATGCTTCTTTGCCGGTGGCAGTACACATTGCTGAGTTCATCTGTTGCAAGTTCCATGACTGCTCTGAGCAGGAAGGTAAAGAAGTACCATCCCAGAAGGAAATCGCTCAAAGGCTCAACCCGGGAACAAGCAGGTGATGCTTCCAAAGGTGTCATCATTTCGGCAGCTCCAAAAACCCCTTCATGACTCCAGAACAGTCCATCTTCAAAATGCCACCATATGTGATGAAATCTTCCATTACATAATGGAATTTTTAAAACATAAATTTTGCTAGAAGAGTTTCTGTTTTAATTGAATTTTCATTATAGTTTAAATAACTGATAGTTGAGCTGTCCTTGGGAGACTGCTGTGATAAGAGACAAGTACTGATATCCTAAGTTGGAGGATGACTTTTCAGAGGGAAGGAGAGGTATAGAAAAAGGAGACACACAGGACACTGTCCCATCATGCTTAACAGCAACCAACAAAAAGTCTAAACTTTTCATTAGAAGTGAAGTACATTGACTTGCTGAAAAGTTCAAACAGTACAAAACTGTACAAAATAGAATGCAATTCTTACCCCTACTGCAAATCTCCAATTGCCTAGTCTCCTCTTCAGAAGGAACCATTATTAGGAATTTAAAAATATATTTCTCCAGAAATATTCTCTGAATATACATGCATGTATGCATTCAAGCATATATACATATATACTCTGAGTGTGTATGTATGTGTGCGTGTGTGTGCACTGTTCACTTACGCAAATGGGAATAGATGGCAGCTTATTTCTCTTAATGACTTGTCTTCAAGATCATTTCACGCTGGCCCATTCAGAGCTCCCGCAGTCTCCAGTATCTACCATATTTTTGCTCAAATAATGCATGTCTTCTACTTTTGTTTGCCAACTTCACCCTCCCCCTCATGGTATTTCCATAAGCACGTTACGCAGATTTTTTTTACAGCAACATGTAAAATAATGCCATAGCAGCACTTATGAAAATACCTCATGGCGGGAGGACACAGTTGGCAGGCAAAGAAAGAAGGTACAGGTTATTTGCATAAAAATACGGTATAGATCCAGGGTTTCTTAATCTCAGCCGTATTGACATTGTGGGCCAGATGATTGTTGTGGAGGGCTGTCCTGTGCATTGTAGGATGTGTATCAGTGTCCTTGGCTTCTACCCACTAGATAAAGTAGCACGTCCCCGGAGTGATAACCAAAAATGTCTCCGACATTACCAAATGTCCCCTGGGGTTCAAAGTAGCCCCTGACTGAGAAACACTGTTGTAAAGGATTCTTTTGATAAATATTTAGGTTGTTTTCAAACACAAAAAGTGCTGCACTGAGCAATCCAAATCCATCTGCCTCTGCGTAGATGTCTGAGCATATCTGTAGGACAAATTTGTACATGAATTCTAGTGTCAAAGTAGATGTGCATTTTATGTTTGTGTATATATTGCCAAAATGCCCTTCTTTTACCTACTTTGCACTTTTGCCTTAAAACCACTCTGTCAGAATCACTCTGATTTTCGTGAGGAAAAGAATGCTCAATAATGCTTATATCATATAATCGAAAGCTCTGAAGATGATGACAGCAGCCCAGTAGTCAAGTGTATTGACCAAGGCTAACCAGGAAGAGAAAGTGACATGTCAAATGTTTAGATTTCAAGGCAAATGGGGAAGGAGAAAGGAGGAAAGACAGAGGAGTAGGAGGAGAAGGAAAGAAAATATTCATCGCGTGTCTTCTATGTCCAGGTGCTGTGTTACGCACTTTACATATGTTACCTCCAGTGTGTTGAAATTATCATTACGGCCCCTGCAGTGGCTGGCTTGATTCTCTGGGCACAAGCCCAAGCCAGGCGAGCAGGCTTATTTAAGAACTAAACATTGCCAACAACAGTGCAGGTGCTATTTCCCATGTGCAAAGGCAAGAGCCACCTCCTCAACAGCCTGAAGACAGACTCAGTTTCATAGTTGGTATATTTCATTGAAATAGCCTATTCCTCCAGCCCCTGCAAGGGCCAGATGATAGACGCTTATGCCATATTTTAAGCCCAGAGTTACAAAATGGTGGCTGGAAAGTTGGATTGGCCATCAGACATGGTTTGTTTAGCCCCTACAATGCTATAAAAAAGTTGAGCCAACTTTTAAAAATCAGGAGATTTATATAAAATCTGGGTTGCTGGTTTCTCTTTAAGAAAAGATGAAGACCCAGCAACACTGGACTGGCTTTCCCATTGGCAAGAACTGACATGAGCTGAGCGAGTAGCAGATCTCCTTTTAGATAGCATTGACTGTCCAGTTTATCTCAGTCTCTACTGTTCCCTATCACCTCCTTGATATAAAGGTATAGGCTCACTTGCTATTGAGATAGTAGGCCTGCTGTTTATCTTCCAGTTAAGAAGCTTCTTGTTGTAACCATTCTCTTTAAATCATAAGAAAATGAAAGCTAGATGGAGCCTACAGCTTCTAGAAAAGTAGGAGAAAAGACAAGACTTGCCCAACAGTTCTCAAATCTGTCTGATCATTAGAATCACCTGAAAAGTTGGTGTTTTTTGTTTTTTTTTTTTAATATGATGGATGCCTGAGTATCATCACCTTCTCACCTATGTTGATTTGAGAAGGATCTAAGACATCTGTATTTTTTAAATGCTCTAAAATGATACTAATGTACAGATAAGATTGATACATGTGAGTTGTAATCTATGACTCTGTAAGCATTCCAGTTTTGAATTTCTTGCCCCAAGTCAACCACTTTTACCAAACTGCATATACAGCTTATCATTTGAGCCTAGCACACCACAAAGAATCTGATCATCAAAGCAGAGCACACTGCAGGCCATATTAGACACTAAACAAACTTCAGTGGTTTCTGGTCAGCCTCTAATTATTCTTTTTTCCTCACGAGTTGGCTGATTAACCTAGTTCCCCTTATCTCTGATATACCGTATCTATTTATCTTCCCTGTGCCCATTCATTCTTCTTGTTAACAATTCAGATTTTCAAATGAAGAAATTGGGTCTTAGATTTCTCAGTCTACTTGGGGAAGATCATCTTGGCAGACCAAGAACACCACCCAAATCATTCTGACTGCAAAAATTGCATGCCCTTTTCACCATACCAATTTGTCCCATAGTATCTCTCTCCCTTTTCCCTTAATTTTGAAAGTCCCTTGACTGGAGATTGCTAACTGAAGGACTGAAGGTTTGAGTCCACCCAAAGGTTCCTTGAAAGAAATACCTGGCAATCTACTTCCTAAAAATCATCCATTAAAAATCCTATGGAGCACAGTTCTCCTGTGACACGCATGGGGTCACCAGGAGTCAGAGTTGACTTGATGGCAATTAACCTGGTTATGACTGGAGACAAAGCCATTTATTTCACCATGAAAAATGGAGCTTGAGAAAAAAAATCTCTGGAAGTTGTAAAGCAATGAAATAAAATCACACTGATGTGTAAATGATTAATTACAGATTCTTTCATGAGAGTGAATTGGGTTTAAATATTATATCATTTTTCACTAATTATAGAAATTTTACATGCTTTTTGCAAACATTTGGAAAACAGAGAAAACTGTAATGAAGAAAGTTTAAGTCACTAGAGAATTACCACTCTTGAAAGCTACTCTTAATATTTTGATATGGTTTCTTCAATTTTGTTCTTATCCATGTATTTCAAAATTCTGATCAAGTAGCAGATACAATTTTATCTCCCAATTCATCACCTAATACTATGTTTTACTAGTTTAAGTACATGTTGCTACTCTGGAATTTTGAAAGTGTAGGAGTATTTCACCAAAGGACAAGGGAATGCAAGGACTTCTAAGCTAGCTCTTTATCAATATTCTCTGACATGGTTTGCTTCCCAAGAACCACAGTTGTAGTTGCTCTATGCTCTTGGATGACTATTTGATTTGGATTGGAACTTAATATTTGGAGAACGTGGATTATGTCCATTTTTCAAGGGAGAAAGATTGAAGTTAGAATAGAGAAGACAAGGAGGAGACAGACTCAAGGGGGGTTATTTAATTAAGCTGGAAGAGTTTACGGGTTTTCCCTTACCTATGAAAATAACTACAGAAGGACAGTCAGCATCCATTATTTAATACATACACTTTGAGATATAGGAATGTATATGTGAATATACGTGATATATGTGAATATCATGCTTCTTGGACTTGCACTGTAGCTAATTAACTATGATATTTTAAACTACAACATCTAAGTATTATTTATTGGAAATATGTTGTTGTTGTTAGGTACCATCGAGTTGGTTCCAACTCATAGTGATCATACATACAACAGAGTGAAACTCTGCCCAGTCTTACGCCATCCTTATAATTGTTAAGCTTGAGTCTGTTGTTGCAGCCACTGAGTCAATCCATCTCATTGAGGGTCTTCCTTTTTTTTGCTAACCCTCTACTTTACCAAGCATGATGTCCTTCTCCAAGGACTGGTTTCTCCTGATAACATGTCCAAACTACCTGAGATGAAGTGTCATCATCATTGCTTCTAAGGAGCATTCTGGCTGTACTTATTCCAAAAGAGATTTGTTCATTCTTCTGGCAGTCCATAGTATATTCAATATTCTTCACCAACACCATTATTAAAAGGTGTCAATTCTTCTTCAGTCTTCCTTGTTCATTGTCCAGTTTTTGCATGCATATGAGGCGATTAAAAACACCGTGGCTTGGGCCAGGAGTACCTTAGTCCTCAAAGTGACGTCTTTGCTTTTGAACACTTTAAAGAGGTCTTTTGCAGTAGATTTGCCCAGTGTGATGTGTAGTTTAATTTCTTGACTGCTGCTTCCATGGGTGTTGATTGTGGATCCAAGTAAGTGAAATCCTTGACAACTTCAATCTTTTCTCCATTTATCATGATGTCACTTATTGGTCCAGTTGTGAGAATTTTTGCTTTCTTTATGTTGAGGTGCAATTCATACTGAAGGGTATAGTCTTTGACCTTCACCAATAAGTGCTTCAACTCCCCTTCACTTTCAGCAAGCAAGGTTCTGTCCTCTGCATATCAAAGGTTGTTTAATGAGACTTCCTCCAATCGTGATGTCGCGTTCTTCTTCGTAGAGTCCAGCTTCTCAGATTATTTGCTCAGATACAGATTGAATAAGCATGGTGAAAGGCTGCAACCCTGACTCGCACCTTTCCCGACTTTCAACCACTCATTGTCCCCTAGTTCTGTTTGAATGACTACCTCTTGGTCTATGTACAGGTTCTGCATGACCACAATTAAGTGTTTTGGAATTCCCATTCATCACAAAGTTATCCATAATTTGTTATGGTCCACACAGTTGAATGCCTTTGCATAGTCAATAAAACACAGGTAAACATCTTTCTGGTATTCTCTGCATTCAGCCAAGATCCATCTGAAATCAGCAATGATATCCCTCATTCCAAGTCCTCTTCTGAATCTGGCTTGAACTTCTGGCAGTTTCCTATCAATGTACTGCTGCAACCACTTTTGAATAATCTTCAACAAAATTTTACTTGTGTGTGATATTAATGACACTGTTCTATAATTTCCGCATTCTGTTGGATCACCTTTGGTTGGAATGGGCACAAATATGGATCTCTTCCAGTTGGTTGGCCAGGTAGCTGTCTACCAAATTACTTGCCATAGATGAGTGAGCACTCCAGTGCTGCATCTGTTGGTTGAAACACCTCAATTGTTATTCCTTCAGTTCCTGGACCCTTGTTTTTCACCATTCCCTTAAGTGCAGCTTGGACTTCTTCCTTCAATATCGTCAATTCTTTATCATATGCTACCTCCTGTAATAATTGAAAGTTGAATAATTCTTTTTGGTACAGTGACTCTGTATTCCTTCCATCTTCTTTGATGCTTCCTGTATTGTTTAATATTTTCCCCATAGAATCCTTCACTATTGCAACTCAAGGCTTGGATTTTTTCTTCAGTTTTTTTCAGCTTGAGAAATACTTTGTGTGTTCTTTCCATTTGGTTTTCTAACTTTAGGTCTTTGCACATTGCATTATAATATTTTACTTTGTCTTCTTGAGCTGCCCTTTGAAATCTTCTGTTCACTCTTGTACTTCATCATTTTTTTCATTTGTTTTAGGTGCACTACGTTCAAAAATAAGTTTTGGAGTCTCTTCTAACATTCATTTTGGTCATTTTTTCTTTCTTATCTTTTTAGTGACCTTTTGCTTTCTTCATGTATTATATCCTTGATGTTATTCCACAACTCCTCAGGTCCTCAGTCAGTAGGGTTCAACGCATCTATTCTTGAGATAATCTCTAAATTTAGGTGGGATATACTCAAGGTCGTATTCTGATTGTCTTAGACTTGCTCTAATTTTCTTTAGCCCCAACTTGAACTTACATATGAACAATTGATGGTCTCTTCTGCAGGCAGACACTGGCCTTGTTCTGACCGATGGTATTGAGCTTCTCCATTGTCTCTTTCCACAGATGTAGTTGATTTGATTCATGTGTATTCTGTCCATCAAGGGCCATATGTATAGTTGCCATTTATGTTGATGAAAAGGTATTCACAATGAGCAGTCATTATTCTTGCAAAATTCTGTCATGTGATCTCAGGTATCATTTCTATCACCAAGGCCATATTTTTCAACTACTGACACTTCTTCATTTCTAACTTTTGCATTCCAATCACCAATAATGATCAATGCATCTTGATTGCATGTTTCATCAATTTCAGACTGCAAAAGTTGGTAAAAAATTTTAATTTCCTCATCATTGGCATTTTTTTGTGTAAATATGAATAATATTGCATTAACTGGTCTTCCTTGTAGGCATATGGATATTATCCTATCACTGATAGCATTATACTTCAGGATAGATCTTGAAATGTTCTTTTTTATAGATGAATGTGACACTATTGCTCTTTGTCATTCCCGGCATAGTAGACTGTCTTAGCCATCTAGCGCTGCTATAACAGAAGTACCACAAGTGGATGGATTTAACAAAGACAAATCTATTCTCTCACAGTCTAGTAGGCTACAAGTCCAAATTCAGGGCACCAGCTCCAGGGGAAGTCTTTCTCTGTCTGTCTGCTCTAGGGGAAAGGTTCTTGTCATCAATATTCCACTGGTCTAGGAGCTTCTCCGCACAGGAACCCCGAGTTTGAAGGATGTGCTGTACTCCTGGTGCTGCTTTCTTGGTGGTATAAAGTCCCCCTGTCTCTCTGCTCATTTATGTATTGTATATCTCAAAAGAAATTGGCTTAAAACACAACCTAATCTTGTAGATTGTGTCCTGCCTCGTTAACATAACTGCCGATAATCTCACCTCATTAACATCATAGAGGTAGGATTTACAACACATAGGAAAATCTCATCAGATGACAAAACAATGGGTAATCACACAATACTGAGAAACATGGACTAGTCAAGTTGACACACATTACTTTTGGTGGACACAATTCAATCCATAACATTGAACATATCGTTGTCTAATTCAAAATGGTCAATACTAGTCCATTTCAGCTTACTAATGCCTGGGATATCAATCTTTGTGAATTCTATTTCATTTTTGATGGCTTCCAATTTTCCTATCATAGTTCGTACATTCCATGTTCCAATTATTAATTGATATTTGCAGCTGTATCTTCTCATTTTGAGTCATGCCACCTCAGCAAATGAAGGTCCTGAAAGCTTGACTCCATCCATGTCATTAAGGTGGACTCCACTTTGAGGAGGCAGCCTTTCCCCAGTCGTCTTTTGAGTGCCTTCCAACCTGAGGGGCTCATCTTCCAGCATTATACTAGACAATGTTATTCATAAGCTTTTCACTGGTCAGTTTTTTTCAGAAGTAGACCAGGTCCTTCTTCTTACTCTGTCTTAGTCTGGAAGCTTCCTCTGAAACCCATCCACCATGGGTGACCCTGCTGGTGTTGAAATACTGGTGACATAGTTTCTGGCATCACAGAAACACCCAAGCCCCACTATACAACAAACTGACAGTCTCCTGGGAATTGGACATATACACTGTGCCAAACACTAAGCTTTAAGGATATAATAATGGGCAAGATGGACTCACACCTGACCTTCTGGTTAACTTAGAAGATAAATAATCATGTTTTGTGCTCCTATTTTCTTATTTATAAAATCAGGGCATCTTTATAGTCCTCTTTAGTGATAAAGTATTATTTTCTCACTTCATTTATTTCAGAAACATTTATTAAATGTCTACTACACCCTGGTGGTATAGTACTTAAAAGCTCTCAGCAGCAAACCAAAAGGCTGGCAGTTCAAATCCACCAGCCGCTCCTTGGAAACCCTATGGGGTAGTGGGTAGTTCTACCCTGTCCTATAGGGTCACTATGAGTTGGAATCAACGAGGGCAATGGGTTTTTTTTTTTTTTTTTAATGTTTCATACACTTTGCTTGTTGTTGTGGATGCAAAGTTACATTACTTGCTCTTAAGGACTCAGAATACAGTAAGAGTAGGCAATGGAAACAATTTATAATAAAATGCAGTATATTGCCATTGTGGAAGTATGCATAGGGTGTTTAGGGTCACACAGGGAAAGAATAGAAAGTAGGGGAAGGTTTAGTCAAGGAGAAAACGCTGAGTTATCATAACACACGAGCAAAAGTTTTCCACACAGAGAATCTGGAAAGGGGCGTGTGGCATACCCAGCAGTTTAAGCGTGTGAGGTAACATTATGTATTCAGAAAATGATTGGCATATAAGTACTGTATGTTAATGTATCCATTCAACAAACATTTATTGCACACCCACAGATTGCTAGGCATTGTGCTGAGCTCTGAACATGAAGTGATTGATGATCAACAGAAATATGGACCCCAAATTCAAGAAGCTTAAAATTTATCACTGGAGACACACAGTAGACAAATAATCATACACATCAGTATATAATTACAAATATTCACAGGCTATGAAGGAAAATTCAGAGGGTCACCCTAGCAGGCTCTCCTGAGGAGAGTGATATTTGATTTGAGAACAGAAGTTTAAGAATCATCTAGGGGGAGAAGTGTAGGAGTAAAAAACATCCCAAGTAAGTAGCAGAAATAGTATAGGAAAATATCTCTGAGGAAGGTGGAAAATGGTGATTTTTGCAGAACTTATAGTGTCATGCAGGATCCCTGGATAGTGCAAATGGTTTGTTCAGCAAATTGCAATAGGCTCCTAACAGAAAGATTGGTGGTTCAAACCCACCCAGTAGCTTTGTAGAGGAAAGGCCTGGTGATCTGCTTTCATAAAGACTGCAGCCAAAACAACCCTATGGAGCAGTTCTACTATGAACATGTGGGGTTGCCATGAGTCAGAAGTGACTGAAGGACAACTTTTTTTTTTTTTTTTAAATATATAATGTCACGTGGCTAAAGCATGGAAGGTAAAGAGGGGCTTGTCACAAGGTGAATCTGGAGCAAAGGCCTAAGGCAAGTAATATAAGCCATGCTGGGCCCTGATGGAAACTTAAACTGCCATCTTTTATTCTACTTTACCTTACATTAAGATGGTAGACTTCTGTGAAAGCAGACATGTACTTGGATGAGCTTCTAATGGACACCCCTCATCCAAACCTCCAAAATATGCTGATAGCTAAGAAAACCCTTTGATTCATAGATGGCTTCATATTTTACAAAGCTATTTTATGAGACTACATCTCACATATTTTGGACATGTTATCAGGAGGGGTCAGTTCCTGGAGAAGGACATCATGCCTGGTAAAGTAGAGGGTCAATGAAAAAGAGGAAGACCCTCAAGGAGATGGATTGACACAGTGGCTGCAACAATGGGCTCAAGCATAACAACGATTATGAGGATGGCACAGGACTGGGCAGTATTTTGTTCTGTTGTAGATAATGTTGCTGTAATTTGGAACCAACTCAACGGCACCTGACAACAACAACAACATTTTATGTATGATGACTTCATTTAATCTTTACAACACTCTATGATGGTTGTTATTATTCCTCTATTTTGTGAATGAAGAAAAGGCTTAAACAAGCTAAATGATTTGCACAAAGTCACACAGGTAATAAATGGGCATGCAAAATTTCAAAACTAGGTCTCTGTTTAGTGCTCTTTTTAGTGCATTTCTCATTAACCCATCAAAGCTTACCACCATTCAAAGAAATACAATATAAGGAAGCACAACTTAAACCAACAAATATATTCCATTTTGACTATTAAAGACAAAACTGTATTTTTTAATGTCAATATTCAAATCTGAGATGTGAAATTTGCCATTCTCATTATTGCCTTGTGGGGGTGTATCATGACCTAAACCAATTAGAAAGCAAATAATGTTTGTATGTAGCAGTTTAAGAAGTGTTCAAGCCTTTCTTTTTACCTAGTATTTCTAATACAGGAAGTTCATATTCAGGACATGAGTTAAAACAGAAGAAAAAAAAAACAAAAACAAAATAGCTTTATGTACCAACATGTTCATTAAAAGTTATATATAATCATGAAAAAAGTAAAAATTTCCCAAAGAGTGTAGTGAATTCACGGGACCCTAAGCAACGAGATATCATGCATCCATTAAAATAATTGTTGCTGTTAGTTGCCACTGAGTAGATGCCAACTCATGGCGACCGCAAGTATGCAGTAGAACCGCTCCACAGAGTTTTCAAGGCTGTGTCCTTTCAGAAGCAGATCACCAGGTGAGGTGAATTGGGTGGGTTTGAACCAACAATCTTTCAGTTAGTAGCCCAGTTTATGAGGTGCTTTTAAAAATATGGAAAATTCTTATTATAAAGATTAGGAAAAAAGCAGAATATACAAGTATATGTTTTAGAAAATATGCATAGGAAGAAAACAATAGGAAATAACTGGAATCTTATCAATAATGAAAACGGTGGAATTGTGAATTGTATTTTTCTTTTTGCATCTAAGCATTTTGAAAGTTTTCAAAAATTACCATTCAATTCTCTATAATTTAAAGCAAATTATTTAGTTTTTTTTAATTAAAAAAAATCAGTTTAAAGCATTTGGAGCACTACTGTGATATTTTTGTTAGAGAAGCTGTTATCTGTTACTACTGGCGATGTAACTGTCCAATATGTAGGTTATGCTAGCTGATCTTCAAAGTTCCTTTCTACGTTGGTTTCCTATGACTATTGAACCATAATGACCGTTTACCATCTTTTGGCTGTCCAGTATTCAATTTTTTCTTTCTAATAGCACCACTATATCCCTTTTAGAAAGTTTACCATTTTGCATGTTCTGGGTATATAGTAGGGCCAGAACTTCAAACTGGACTGCAGAAGTTCTAGAACATTCAGTAATTGCCAACATAAATGAGGGCAGCATATGCTTTGCATAGCAACCAAATCTGTTGCCCTTCGATTTTGACCTGAATAGGAAACAAACAGAGGTGCTTGCTCAAAGCTGGCCGCTGACCACGCCACTTTGAATGTGTGTCACTCTCCACAGTCCTGCCAATAATCCAATCTCTCATATTAGACTCCTGAAATTTTCTGAGATTGGATTATTGGCAGGACTGCAGAGCATGACACACACTCAAAGCAGCCTGGTCAGTCGCCATCTTTGAGCAGGCACCATTGTTTGTTTTCTGTTGTTGTTGTTATTAGGTGCTGTCAAGTTAGTTCAGACTCATAGCGACTCCATGTACAACAGAACGAAACATTGCCTGATCCTGTGCCATCCTCACAATTGTTACTATGTTTGAGCCCATTGTTGCAGCCACTATGTCAATCCATCTCCTTGAGGGTCTTCCTCTTTTTAGCTGACACTCTATCTTACCAAGAATGATGTCCTTCTCCAGGTACTGGTCCCTCCTGATAATATATCCAAAGTACATGAGAGGAGGTCTCGCCATCCTTGCTTCCAAGGAGGACACTGACTATACTTTTTCCCAGTCAGACTTTTTCTTTCTTCTGGCAGTCCATGGTATAGTCAATATTCTTTGCCAACACTACAATTCAAAGGCATCAATTCTTTTTTGGTCTTCCTTATTCATTATCCAGCTTTCACATGCATATGAAGTGCCTGAAAATACCATGGCTTTGGTCAGATGCACCTTAGTCCTCAAAATGACATCTTTCCTTTTCAATGCTTTAAAAAGGTTTTATTGGAGCAGATTTGCTCATTGCAATACATCATTTGATTTCTTGACTGCAGCTTTCATGGGTGTTGATTGTGGATCCAAGTAAAATGAAATCATTGAGAATTTCAATATTTTGTCAATCTATCATCATGTTGTTTATTGGTCCAGTTGTGAGAATTTTTGTTTTCTTTATGTTGAGATGTAATCCATATGGAAGGCTGTACTCTTTGATTTTCCTCGGTAAGTGTTTCAAGTCCTCTTCACTTTCAGAAAGCAAGATTGTGCCATCTGCATATTGCAGGTTGTTAATGAGTCTTCTACCAATCTTGATGCAATGTTCATCCTCATATAGTCCAGTGTCTTGGATTATTTGCTCAGCATACAGATTGAATAAGTATGGTGACAGGATACAACCTTGACACACACATTTCCTGATTTTAAACAGCACATTATCCCCTTGTTCTGTTCAAACAACTGCCTCTTGATCAATGAACAGGGTCTGCATGAGCACAATTAAGTGTTCTGGAATTCCTATTCTTCACAATGTTATCCATAATTTGTTATGATCCACAAAGTAGAATGTCTTTACATAGTCAATAAAACACAGGTATATATCTTTCTGGTATTATCTGCTTTCAGCCAGGATCCGTCTGACATCAGCAGTGATATCCCTTGTTCCAAGTCCTCTTCTGAATCCAGTTTGAATTTCTGGCAGTTCCCAATTGATATACTGCTGCAACTGCTTTTGAATTATCTTCAGCAAAATTTTACTTGCCTGTGATACTAACGATAGTGTTCAGTAATTTCTGAACTCTGTTGGATTACTTTTCTTTGGAATGGCACAAATATACATCTATTCCAGTCAGTTGGACAGGTAGCTGTTTTCCAAATTTCTTGGCATAGGAGAGTGAGCACATACAGCACTACATCCATTTCTTGAAACATCTCAGTCGGTATTCCATCAATTCCTGGAGACGTTTTGCCAATGTCTTCAAGTGCAGCCTGGACTTCTTCCTTCAATACTATTAGTTCTTGATCATATGCTACCTCCTGAAATGGTTGAACATCGATCAATTCTTTTTGGTACACTGACTCTATATATTCCTTCCATTGTCTTTTGATGCTTCCTGCATCATTCAATATTTTGCTCATAGAATCCTTCAGTATTGCAACTCGAAGCTTGATTTTTTTCTTCAGTTCTTTCAGCTTGAAAAATGCTGAGCATGTTCTTTTTTTTTGGTTTTCTAACTCCAGGTCTTTGTACATTTCATTATAATACTTTACTTTGTCTTCTCTAATTTCCCTTTGAAATCTTCTGTTCAGCTCTTTTACTTCATCGTTTTTTCCATTTGCTTTAGGTACTCTAAGTTCAAAAGCAAGTTTCAGAGTTTCTTCTGGCATCCATTTTGGTCTTTTCTTTCTTTCCTGTCTTTTTAATGAACTTTTTTTTTTTTTCTTCATGTATGATGTCCTTGATGTCATCTCATAACTTGTCTGGTCCTGAGACATTAGGGTTCAATGCATCAAATCTATTCTTGAGAGTTTTTTTTGTTTGTTTGTTTGTTTTTTGATGATGAATGTGACGCCATCTCTCTTCAATTCGTCAATCCCAGCATAGTAGACCATATGATTGTGTGAATCAAAATGGTCTATACAAGTCTATTTCAGCTCACTAATGCCTAGAATATTGATCTTTATATGTTCCATTTCATTTTTGATGACTTCCAATTTTCCTAGATTCATACTTTGTACATTCCTCATTTGTACATCAATACTCAGCTACATTCTAGCTGAGATGTTTTCAGCTCTTTCTTCTCATTTTAGTCATACCATATTAGCAAATGAAGGTCCTGAAAGCTTGACTCTATCCACATCATTAAGGTCTACTTTACTTTGAGGAGGTGGCTCTTCCCCAGTCATATTTCAAGTGCCTTCCAACCTGAGGGGATCATCTTTTGGCACTATATCTGATAATGTTCCACTGCTATTCATGAGATTTTCACTACTGGCCAATTTCTTCAGGAGAAGACTGCCAGGTCCTTCTTTCTAGTCTGTCTTAGTCTTGAAGCTCCCCTGAAACCTGTCCACAATGGGTGACCCTTCTGGTATTTGAAATACCAGTGGCATAGCTTTCAGTATCACTATAACACACAAGCCACCACAGTACAACAAACTGACAGATGTGTGGTAGGTTTTTTTCCTACTTGGGTTGAAATCGACAGGCAGCCGATTTGGTTACTATGCAAAGCACAGACTGCCCTTGCTTATGGTGGCAATTACTGAGCTGTTCCTGAAATGTTCCAGACCATTTGAAGTCCTGGGTAGGGCTGCATGTCCATTCTTTCTCCTCCCCTCTGTTGATCATACCCTGAGGCTTTGAATCTTGACCTAGTGGCACTAGAATGTAGTATCAGTTGGAGATAATTTCATTTCCAGCTGGCCAGATATTTCCTCCGATGAAACCATCGTCAAGTTTCAAGCCTAATACTTCGGAGCTGGTTTGATGCTTGTTCATTTGTAAACCTGGTCCTACAGCCTTCTATCAGTTCTGTGACCTCCTTCTTTTCTTTCCAGTAAATTCTTTACATCAAATTTATCCAAAGTCAGTTTCTATCAACAAAGAACCCTAACTTATACACACACTGACAACCATCCTACATTTTGAGTACTGGAAAATAATTTCAGCTCAATAAAAGTTAGCAATGAAGAATTTTCAATATCCAAATAAAATAAAAAATAAAGGATAACTTCTATAACATAACTCAACTAGAAGGGCATAATAAAAACAACAGTAGACACAATATATCAATTCAAAGTTTTAAAATGCTTTAATGTGATGAACACATTTTTAGGCTCCACTATGACACTATAATCAGAGAATTAATCCTTGTATTGACCCAAGGGAGGGGGACTCAAAAGGGTCAAATGTTATTTTCCAATTTGAAGCATAAGACTACAGTGTGTTGTAGAATCTTTGATTGTCTTGTGCTCCTGAATTAGCTTCACAGCATCTAGGACTCAGAAATATATGTGTCAAAGTACATATATTGATTGTTATTCTGGCTGTTCTTCAAACCATTTTTTTGAAAAAAGCATAGTTTTTGGCCAGCTTAATCTGTTCTCAGTGTTCTAAAGATAACCTGCTAATTCTCCAATTTTTTTTGTAATTAAAATCTTTCTGAAGTAGTGCATTAAATTTGTAATGTCTCTCCTGTCTTAGTTATCTAGTGCTGGAATAATAGGAATACCACAAGTGGGTGGCTTTAACAAACAGAAATTTATTCTCTTACAGTCTAGAAGACTCGAAGTCCCATTTCAGGGCACCAGTTCCAGGGGAAGTCTTTCTCTTTCTTTTGACTCTGGGGGAAGGTCCTTGTCATCAATCTTTCCCTGGTCTAGGAGCTTCTCAGCAAGGGACCCCAGGTCCAAAAGTTACGCTCCACTCCTGACTCTTCTTGCTTTGTGGTAATGAAGTCCCTCTTCTCTCTGCTTGCTTTTATCTTTTATATCTCAAAAGAGATTGACTCAAGATACAGCCTAACCCTGTAGACTGTGTCCTGCCTCACTAACATAACTACCTCTAATACTGCCTCATTAACATTGTAGAGTTTAGGATTTACAACATACAGCAAAATTCAAACAGATCACAAAATGGAGGACAACCACACAATACTGGGAATTATATCTAACCCAGTTGACACATATTTTTGGGGGACACAATTCAACCTGTGACATCTTCCATGACAGAGGAGCCAAACAGAAGACCCAAGCCATCAGCCTGCATCCTATAGTCTTTGACAAAATAACATTCCCAATGACACTCAGCTCCTTAAAGCAGCTTTAACTCAATGAGACAAGCATTCCCTTATAGGTTCCAGAAGCTAAATAAGCTTTTTAAAAAACAAAGCTGACATAATTGGCTTTGACTTCTGTCCTAAAAAGGTATTTTATAAGCTTTGGCTCTATTTACTTAGCTAGTGGGTAACTCTAAATAACACGTTTGACTTACAAGTATATTTCTTCAAAGGAATACAAACAAAGCCACCATCCTTTAAAACACAGTGATGGGACAGGAGACTCTTGGTTGTGGACTGGGCAGTGGAAGTTGTGTTTGTTCTGTCTTGTGTAGACTATTACCCCATCTCCCTCTCCCCCATCTTCCTTCCTTTGCAGTTTACCTGGAGTGAGAATGTCAGGAGCTCAGCTAAAGTTCCTAGAAAAGAGGTCACAGCAGGAGGATACACAGCAGTTTCAGGTCTCCAGAGAAACAAAGAGCCACTGCTTCTTTTTTTTTTTTAACTGTACTTCAGGTGAAGGCTTACAGAACAAATAGTTTCGCATGAAACAGTAGTACACATATTGTTTTATGACTTTGGTTAACAACCCCACAACATGTCAACCCTCTAACGTTTTAACC
>NW_004443970.1:11297868-11299987 GCF_000243295.1 Trichechus manatus latirostris
GTGAGAAACTATTTGTACTGTAAGCCTTCACCTGAAGTACAATAAAATAAAAAAAAAAAAGAAAGAAATCAAAATACGCATTGTCTTGAGCAAATCTGCTGCAAAAGACCCCTTTAAAGTGTTCAAAAGCAAAGATGTCACTCTGAGCACTAAGGTACACCTGAATCAAGCCATTGTATATTCAATCACCTCATATGCATGCGAAAGCTGGACAATGAATAAGACCGAAGAAGAATTGATGCCTTTGAATGATGGTATTGGTGAAGAATATCGAATATCCCATGGACAGCCAGAATAATGAAAAAAATCTGTCTTGGTAGTACAGCCAGAATGCTCCTTAGAAGCAAGGATGGCAAGACTTCACCTCAAGTACTTTGGACATATTATCAGGAAGGACCATTCCCTGGATTACGCAGCAATGCTTGGTGTCTTAGGCTGGGTTCTCTAGAGAAGCAAAACTAGCAAAATGTATGAATATATATAGAGAGAGACTTATATCAAGGAAATTGTTCACACAGTTGTAGAGGCTGGAACATCCCAAGTCCATGGGTCAGGCTGGAGGCTTCTCCTGACTCACATAGCTGCAGGGGCTAACCCAAGATCGTTAGGTCAGACAGCAAGCCTCTGATTCACAGGCTGTGGAGACCAACGAATCCCAATATCAGTAGACAAGGCAGCAGGCAACTTGCTAGCTCAAGTCCCAAGAACTGGAGGTTAGACAGGAGCCAGCTGCAAGATCCAAAGCAAACAAAAGCCCATGAGCCTTGCCATAAAGTCCACCTATATTGGATGCAGGTCACACCTCCAAGGAAACTGCCTTTCAACTGATTGGCTACTTACAGCAGATCCCATCATGGAGGTGATTACATCATTATATGACTGCCATACTACATCATAACTGCCAAAACACTGAGAATCATGGCCTAGCCAAGCTGACACACAACCTCAGCTATAACATTTGGTAAAGTAGAACCCCGCCCCCTCCCACCCCCAAAAATCAAACCCTTTGCCATCGAGTCAATTCCTATTCATAGCGACCCTATAGAACAGAGTAGAACTGCCCCATAGGGTTTCCAAGGAGCAGCAGGTGGATTCGAACTGCCGACCCTTTGGTTTACAGCCAAACATTTAACCACTGTGAGAAGACTTAATGAGATGGATTGACACAATGGCTACAGCAGTGGGCTCAGACATTGCAACAATTGTGAGGATAGTGCAGGACCAGGTAGTGTTTCATTCTGTTGTATTCTGATAGCTATGAGTCGGAACTGATTTGATATATCACCTGTCTTAGGCTGGGTTCTCTAGAGAAGCAAAACCGGTAAAGTGTATAAATATATTTAGACAGAGATTTACATCAAGGAAACAGCTCACACGATTGTAGAGGCTAGAACGTCCCAAGTCTGTGGATCAGGATAGAGGTCTCTCCCAATTCACGCAGCCACAGAAGCTGGCGAGCCCAAGATCAACAGATCAGAGAGCAGGGCTCCTGCTCACAGGCTGTGAAGGTTGACAAATTCCAACATCAGCAGGCAAGACCACAAGGTTTCTCCTGGTTCGCCTAGCTGCAGGGACTGCTGAACCCAAGATCGGCAGGTCAGAGAGCAGGGCTCGGCTCACAGGCTGTGAAGATCAACGAATCTCAAGTTTGGCAGATAAGCTGACAGCTCAGGTTCCAAGAACCAGAGGTGAGATGAAAAGAGGCAGCCACAGACTCCAGATCCAGAGTGAGCAAAAAGCCAGAACGTCTGCTTATATTCAGATGCAGACCACATCCCCAAGGAAACTCCCTTTCATCTGATTGGCTACTCACAGCAAATTCAATCATGGGAGTGGTCACATATAAACACTAAGAATCACAGCCCAGCCAAGTTGACACACAATCTTAACCATCACATCACCTAACAACAACAACATGGGTTTTTGTTGTATGTTTGTTCCAGGCACTCATCAAGATCTGATAGGAAAAGTGAAGCTTACCAAATCAATAAAGTTTCTATCATGTTTCATCTCTTCAAAAAAGAAAAAAAGATTGTTACATTTTATGTGTGAACTTTTTCATGGGTTTTTACAATAGAGGTCTCATACAATATTTGTCCTTTTGTGATTGACTTATTTC
>NW_004443970.1:11301289-11326392 GCF_000243295.1 Trichechus manatus latirostris
GGGTAGAATTGTCATTTTCACAATGTTGAGTCTGCCTATCCATGAGCATGGTATGTTTTTCCATTTATGTAGATCCCTTTGGGTTTCATGCAGCCACTGCTTCTTTTTAAGACACAGGTTATGTCCCATGTGGAGTCCCAGGTGGTGCAAATGGTTAACACACTTGCTGCTAACAAAAAGGTTGTGGGTTCTAGTCTACCCATAGGTACCTTGGAAGAAAGTACTGGTGATTTACTTCCAAAACATCTGCCATTGAAAACTCTGTGAATCACAATTCTACTCTGACCCACATGGGATTGCCATGAGTCAGAATCAACTCTACAACAATCGATAATGGTGATAACACTTGCTTTGCTGCTTATAATTTTGTCTAGCCTCAGGGATGAAGATCTTTTTCCTTGCTTATTACCAACCATGCCAACCTCTTCTCCAAATCCTGGATAATGTGTTCTTATCTCTTACATCAGATGATGACTTTATTACTCAACTTCACTGGTTGTAGTATGAGTGCAGCCTGCCTTTGTTCATCTCCCTTTGCCCTCAGCTCACTATGACCATTTTAGGCAGACAAGTCTCTTCCCTGCTCTGATTCCAGTTTTGCTTGGGAGGCCCTTCTGTCTCTTTTTACTCAGTCATGACCCGCTCCAGGTTCGAATCACCACTAAAGTCTCCCCTTCCTCATGCCCCAGCTCTCTTTTGTAGGTATGAATTTGCATTATTACTTTGTTTTGTTTTTTCTGTCCTTACCTTGTGCCAGGTACTGTAACCAACAACCAGTTGCTGTCAAGTCGACTGACACAGAGCCTTTCTTCTGAAGTACCTCTGGGTGGACTCAAACCTCCAACTTTTCCGTTAGCAGCTGAGTGCATTAACCATATGCACCATACTGTAAGCACTGGTAATACAAACAACAATGATCAGGTCACATACGGCCTCTCCCTAGAGGTTAGGTATAGTAGAAAAAATTAGTTACAGTGTTCATGCAACCTACATAGGGTCGCTATGAATTGGAATCGACTCGACCACAATGGATTTGTTTTGTTTTGTTTTTTAGTTGGTAGGGGTGAATACGTGGGCTGTGGGAGTAATGGATGGGCCCTTTACTTATATTGCCGAAATCAGGGAAGTCTTCCTGGATAGAATGGTTAAATGATTAGGAAGATTAAGTAGGAGTCAGGTAGGTGAACTAGATCAGTGTAATAAACCAGGGAACTAGTTTTTCCGTCCTCCTTTTTATTTTTTAAATTTTTTTTGTCAATTGTAAACTTAGTTAACGCTCATTGTGAAATTTTTGGAAAATAGAAAATAATAAAAAAGAAGAAAACAATTCAGGATCTTCCATCCAAATATCATTAACTGTTAACATTATGGCACTTTTTCTTCTAATCTGGGTATTTGTCGGGAAGGGGTGGTAAATACAGAGATGAGATAGATTTTGTATTTTTCAGATTATTTACTGCATACAAAATTTTGAGACCTACTTTCTTTCACATAAATTGTTGTATAAGTTTAGCTTCACTCGATCAAAGCTTTCAAAATCATCATTTCAATGGCTCATTTAGCCTTTCTACATGAGTCCCTCCTGGTTTCCCTCACTCCTCATGGTCACACTAGTAACCTCTCTTGTTCATTCCTCCAAACCAGAGTTACCTTCGCAGCACTCCTCCAGAACTGGTAACATTGCTCACATGTGATATCCCCACACTTTGTGCGAATTCAGATGGTCCAGGGCGCCCTAGGTGGTTAGATTGAACATGTCTAGAGACGGGAAATAACAGGCACGATCTTTCACTGCTTTTGTGACTCCCCTCCATGAGTGATTAGTAACTGTTCCTGACTGATCTATCGATTGATCTTCCTTTAAAAGGTAAACAAGAATCAAAAGTTAACACACTTTAGCTGTGCCCTGCTCTGACCTTATTTGACTCCTTTCATTGGGTAACCTTGAAGTACCTCACAGTGTAAATTATTGATTTTGTCAGTCATCATTTGTTCTAGAACTTTCCCTTTAATTAGGGTTAGAGTAAGGGTTAGGAGATCATGTGCCAGGTACTGCTATGCTGCCCTTCTGGTTGAAATAGTTAATGCTATTTAACTGCTCTGCAAATCCATGCATAGATGTTATTGTTATCACATCTCTATTCCCTAATATCATCATCATCATTATCATCATTGTCATCATTGTCATTATCATTATTGATACTATTCACAGTATGTTTGTCACTTACAAGTCATTGTTCTAAGTGCTTTACACATATTATCTTAATTAAATTTCAAAATAACCACCTGAAGTAAGTGCTATTTGCATGTCTACTTCCCCAGAATTTAAGTAAAAGAACCAGCTGGCAAATGCCTGGGCTGATGGATGAACCAGATTTATCTGACTCCAGAGTGTGTGATCTTAGGAGAGAAGGGATATAAGAAGATGTATCTGTGTGTGTGTATGTGTGTGTGTGTGTATTTTAGAGAAGAGAGAGAAAGAAAACTGGAAGAAGCAAAGATGGGAAAGAACAGAAACACTAGAGAAAATTTTCACTTTAGGGAGACTTGAGATAGCTCATTAAACTTTTTATTTCTTCTTTCAAAACAGGACATCAGGCGAAAGGCCAATGATCCTGGCACTGAGAACCCAAAGACTTCTATGAAAAAGAAGGATGTTGTTCGTAGACTGTCAGAGAGTCTACTTCCCTACAAACGTTACTATTATCCTGGCTGCTCTCTCTTCTGTACTAAATGCAGGTTTTTCTGGTCTTTTCCCTTTCGGCCTTATTTAGTCCTGGGGTCAAACAGAAGTCCAAGCTGATGCTATTAGCCTTAGATGAGTGATAATATAACCAATTTGATAAGGGGCTTCTTAAAGATATGTTCATGTATTTTTATTTATCTTTACTTTTCTGTTTCTCCTTCTTTGCTTAACCTTTCCCCTACCTCTAGCCTTACATGCATAGGTCTGGCAATGAGAGGAGTGAAGAGTAAGGGAGTTCTGACAACATGTGTATTTATAGTCTGGAGGCAGAACACATCCTGGGGGAACTCTCTGTTTGCTCTTAAGGACTTTAACCGATTGGTTGAAGCCCACCCACATTATGGAAGGTAACTGTTTTACTTAAGGCCAACTGATTTAATCACATGTAATGACTTCATAATAGTAATTAGAATAGTGTTTGACCAAACAATTAGGCACCATCGTCTAGCTAAGTTGACATATAAAATTACTATCACTTTAATGTTTTCCTAGCTTGTGGAAGATGGTGCTGCACAAACAAAGCCAAGAATGATAATACTGTGTGCTCACCTTTGCTTTTTCCCAGCCCTGAAATACAACTAAGGCTCACTCTGGGAATTTTGGAGCTAAACTCTGGGATTAGCCACGGAATGAAAGCTACTCCTAATGAGTTTTGGAAAAAGGAAAGGTACTCCTTCCAGGCCACTACTCGTGGGATAAAAATTAAATCAGTAGATGGCAATGAAAGCAAAACAAAGGCAATGCAGTTCCTGAAATTCATGCAGTGGGCATCATAAACATCGTAACCCTTTTGTTACCAAATTTTTTTTTTTTTTAGTTTTTTTGGTGGCATGTGTTTTCGATATTGGAATGCATGCTTACTAATTAAGTTGTTTAAATTTTTCTTTGGTCATATGGATTTTGGAGCCCTGGTGGCACAGTGGTTAAGAGCTTTGGTTCTTACCAAAATGTCAGCAGTGTGAATCCATCAGCAGCTCCTTGGAAACCCTACGGGGAAGTGCTACTCTGTCCTAAAGGGTCGCTATGAGTCAGAGTGGACTAGATGGCAATGAGTTTTTGGCTTGGTTTAATGTGGATTTTAAGAAATATGATCTGGTAATGCAATCCACCAATGAGGTTAGTGGCACTTTGGCACCATGGATCTGTGCTATGACAATATACCAGTAAGAACTAAATAGAGAATTTGTTCCTGTCCCCTTTCCATTAGGTTAAATGGAGAACCTAAGGTTTTCCAAATATGACATAGAAAAACCAAAACAAACTCATCGGGGCTCCCTAACTATCACACAGGAAAGCCATAATTATGCTTGCAAGCCTTATCTGAAAGAAATAAATGGAAAAAAGGCAAAAGTTTACCAAAGTAACACATCCTGGAAGCATCTCCTAATAGAATGTTCAACCTACACAACAATGAGACTCCAACTCCAGTCTAGTCTGCTGAGCTTCATGCATTTCAGAAGGGACTCACCTTGACACTAAATGCATTAGAACCAGAAGAACGTACTACCTACAATGTTCAAAGTCATAAAAAGTGTCTGGTATACGTTACACTAATAGTAACTAAAGGGATATGGTAGAGCAAAACAAATAGACTATAGCTTATTTCTGAAACATTTCAAAACTGTAGGCTTCATAGAAATCTATGTGAAAAAGTGCTGCTGCCTTTGATTCACAGATGTGTTTAGTATAGGCAGATGTATTGAAGGATGGCAGATGTGTTTCATAAAGCCAGATGCACAAAAGCAGTCAGATCCATATGTCTCCGTAACCAAGGACTCGAAATGAAGAAGTGAAAGGTGAAGGTAAATATACCTGTAAGTGGTTGGTGACTGAGCTCCCACTAACATTTAGACATAGGGGAAATACAGTTTTCCTTTGAGTATTAAACCATGCAACTCACAAGAGTGCATCAAAAGGTAAATGCACAAAATCACCTTAAAGAGACTAGTTCCTGGGCTCAGCAATATTAGACTGCTGTCAAATTAGGAGTAGTAGCTACTGTCTTTTTATGTTTTTATTGTAAAATCTTAGATTCCTCTTTTATGTCTAGCTACTAACATTATTTGTATATTTTTAATTCTTTTGTTAAGCTTAATTATTTTATTTTAAGTAATAATGTTTGATGAGTGTTAACAAACTTAAAAATTTAATGTTCAAACGTACCTCTCTATTCTCATTGCATAGAAAATATTAATAACAACAACAATAAAACAAAACCCTCTGTCTTGACCATGTTTTCAACCTGGTTGTGTCCCTGTTCTCTCTCTGCTGAAGTGAAGATCTGATAAATTTTTTACACACAACGTAGGGAGGAAGAGGAGAAGTTAATTTACATGTACAAGCCCATGAATGAGTCATACTCAATATTTCTTGCCACTTTCAAACCCTTCTTCTGGCCCTGGGAATTGGAGGAAAGGAACAGCATAGAAAATGTACCATTTAAAACCACAGAAAATCATGAGTGATAACTCTTTACAAACTAATAATGTACTACTTTACAAACTAGTAAATACTAAACCCACTTCTTGCCCCCCCTCACTCATATTTCACCAGCGATGACAACCATGATACATGCTGCTTTTGCAGTGGACCCAGGAAAAGCTGCAGGGAATTATGCCCTGACTTAAGAAAAATTTCTGACAGAAATATAATTACTTTTCTTTAATAGGGTGATGTAAAATTACATATAAATACAGGTATACTTTACTTAAATTGAAGATTAAAATTCATCAGCATACAGTGTATATGTTGGTATACGGGTGGCAGTTGTCTGTTAAATATGAAGTTTTGCATTGTCATTCAAGCTTTTAAAATCCTTTGAAATAAAAGTTCCACAGCAAAACAATTTGGCTTTCAGAAGTGGTTTGTGGGGGAGGCTAGGCACATGAAGGATATAGATTGATGAGTTTCAATTATGGCTCCATATTGTGACGAATCCATAGAGGTTTTTACAAAAGCCAGTGCCACGATGCTTCAGCCCTTCCCTCGGAGACTCTGGGTCAATTATTCTGGGGTGGGGCTCTGGCATCAGTGGTTTTTATTTTTAAAGTTCCCCAGGTGACTCTAACATGCAGCCAGGTTGATGAACCATGGAAGAGATAAACAAGGAGACAGAGATGCAATGTATTGCTAGTACTGCCTAAGGAAATAGTGTCGTGTAGCAAGATTGGTATAACAGGGTTGTTGTTAGCTGCTATCAAGTCAGCTCTGATTCATGGTGACCTTATGTATAACAACAGGGGGATGAACAGTAGGGAAGGAAACACTGCCTGGTCCTGTGCCATCTTCATTATCATTATTATGTTTAAGTCTATCGTTGTGGCCACTGCGTCAATCCATCTCATTGTGGATTTCCCTTGTTTTCACTGAATTTACTAAAAATAATGTACGTTGTAGGGATTGGTCTTCCCTGATGGTGTTTCCAAAGTAATTGAGTCAAAGACTTGCCTTCCTTGCTTCTAAGGAGCATTCTGGTTGTATTTCTTCTAAGACTGACTTGTTCATTCTTCTGACAGTCAACGATACATTCAGTATTCTTTGCCAACACCACAATTCAAATGCATCAATTCTTCTGTCTTCCTTTTTCATTGTCTGGCTTTTGCATGCATAGGAGGCAAGTGAAAAGAACGTGGCTTGGGTTAGGCACACCTTAGTAATCAAAGTGACTTTTGTGTCCAGTTTTAATTCCATTGACTAGTCAGATCAGTCAACTTGTACATTTTCTTCCTTTGATTCTATGTTAACCAGGCAAACTTTTGGATATAATGTGATTTCTTATGTTGATCTGACTGACTGCAGAGAAAGTTTGGACTGCTCATGTTAATGCCGTGGTTTATAAGACAGTTATATGTCTCATTACATATAAACCAATAAAATGGCTTTCTAATTTAGTTTTACTATCTTCCGAGATTGATTAGTAGGAATTAATCTCTCCAAGCCTGCTGAGCTCTGAGACATTGAAAACTTTGTGTTTTAAGTCTATACCAGATAAAGACTGTAAATAAGAATCTGAAGCTTTGCACCATGTGAGATAGGCCTCTGTACTTTCTTTTGGGAACAGTCTTTGGAAACACTGTTGTTAATTCTGTGGGCTAAATGATAGTAGATCTAACAATTTTTAATTGTTGTAAAAATATATGCAACACATCTGCCAGTTCAATATTTTTCATGTGTATGATTCAGTGACATCAGTTACATCGATCCTGTTGTGCAGCCATCACAAAATATTCATTGCCAAATTTTCCATTACCATAAACAGAAACTCAACGATTCCTAAACCATGCTCCCCCCTTCCCACTTCCCTCATGCCACTGGTAACCACTAATAAACTTTGGTCTCTGTTCACTTGCTTATTCTAGATATTTAACTTCTCTTCATGGCTAAATAAAATTCCATTATATAAATGTACCACATTTTGTTTATCCAATCATCTGTTGATGGACATTAAGTCTGTTTCCACCTTTTGGCTATTTTGAATAATGCTGCAATGAACATTAGTTACATATGTCACTGCTTTCAAGCACCTTGTAGTGGAATTTCTGGGTCATGTGGTAGTTGGCAGTTCTGTATTTAACATTTTGAGGAACTGCCAAACTGTTTTGCAAAGCAACTGTACCATTTTGCATCCCCACCAACAATGAACAAGGCTCCAATTTCTCCACATCCTCACCAACATTTGTTGTTTTTCGTTAGGCCTAACAATTTTTGACAACACTTTGTAGAATTTGACTAATTTTTGTCAACTTTTTGGAAAGAATTAATGGACCAGGAATTATTTCATACATTTCAAAAAAAAACCAAAATTATCTTTCTGAGTTCAGGTTACTCTGTGCACTGGCTTAGCTTGTATCATCGTCCAGGGTAATGTGAAATTGTCATGACTCTGCATATGTGTTGATGCTCTGTGATATTAAACATGTCAATTATTCTATTTGGGTATCAATTTTCTTTAAGGCAAAATAAGAATACAGGGTTATGTTGAAATCTCCCTAGATTTCTTCTAGATCTTAATTAATATATACCTATACATTATTCAGAGCCCTGGTGGCGCAATGGGTAAGAGCTTGGCTGTTAACCAAAAGGGTCAGAAGTTCAAATCCATAAGCTGATCCTTGGAAACCCTATAGGGTAGTTCTATTCTGTCCTATAGGGTTGCTATGAGTCAGAATCAGCTGGATGACAACTGGTTTGCGCACTATCCACCGTATATCTATCAGTTAGCCCTATTGTGTTGTTATGATTCTGGAAGGCATACTGTCGATATTTCAAATACCAGCAGAATGACCCAGTTGGGCAGGTTTCAGGGGAGCTTCCAGACTAAATAAAAAGGCCTGGTGATCTACATATGAAAATGAGACAATGAAAACCTTATGAATAACAACAGAACATTGTTCAATATAGTGCTGGAAGATGAGCAAACATACCAATGATTATGAAGATGTCACAGGAGTGGGCAACATTTCATTGTTATACATAGTGTTGCCATGAATCAGAGCCAATTGGATGGCACCTCACAGCAATGAAAACAACAACAATGCAACTGTGTTTTTTTTTTTTTAAATAAATTATTTTAGAACAGTTTTAGGTTTACAGAAAAATTGTGAAGCTAGTAAAAAGAATTTCCACATTATTAACATCTTATAGTATTATGGTGCATTCATAACAATTAAAGAGTCCTTGGGTGGCTCAACTATTAGCTAAAAGTTTGGCAGTTCTAATCCACGCAAAGGCACCTAAGAAGACAGGTCTGGTGATCTGCTTCCAAAAGGCCACAGCCTTGAAAACCCTAAGAGGAAATTCTACTCTCTACACTTGGTTTCAAGATGAGTTGGAATCAACTTAATGGCAACTAACAACAACAACCTAACAATTAATGAATTGATATTGATTCATTATTATTAACTATATTCATACTTCCTTAGTTTTTACTAATGCCCTTTTATTTTGTTCCAGGATCCCATCCAGAGTGCTATATTACATTTAGTCCTCATGTTTGCTTGAGAATCTCTTGACTATGATAGTTTACCAGACTTTTCCTTGTTTGTAGTGACCTTGACAACTGACAGGAGAGAGGAGTACTGATTGGGTATTTTGTAGAATGTTCCTCAATTTTGTCTGATGCTTCTCTCACAATTATGCTAGGCTATGTGAAGCCATTTAGATCTATATTAAGCTAAATATGAATTGTACGGAAGTTTTCAACTCTAATCCATTACAACATGAATCATTCAGGCATTCCCCCCTTGCTTATCTATAAAATCCCACTGCAACAGTGAGAAACCTGGATCTCAGTATCTTCAATCCATTTACTTAATTGTTCAATTACAGTATATATGAATAGCAGTATTAAATGTGTTAGACAATATCCCCATGTGAAACAACTTTATCAACTGGAGTACAGTGCTCATGTATAGGTTCTTTTGCCTGTGGTCTTACCAAAGTTACTTAGGTCAGCATCTTTTCTCCCCATCCCCCTCACTGAGGTTGTTTCATATATCTTTAATGCAGTTAGATTGTTTTGTCACATTCTGCAACCCATCCTGGATCTCTTGGTCTTCTAAATAATTTTTTTTTAAGTTGCATACTTTAAAACTTTGTACTGTAAAGACTACAGTGTATTTTGATCACTATGTTTGCAAACTATAAATTGTACTTTAACGATTCATCAATAAATAAAATCATGTACATAATAGCTCTGAAAGTGGTTTTATATGCATCAGGTGATTATCCTCCAGAGAATAAGGCTTTCTTCAAAATATAGTCTAAGATTTATATACATATATTTATCCTTTTTCCATCATTGTAGTTCCATTGGTGGAAATTATTGGTTGTATGTAGCAGAATCAGAATGCTGTTAGCAGAGTGGTTTAGTACTGTGGCTGTTAACCGAAAGGTTGGCAGTTTAATTCCACCAGGCACTCCTTGGAGACCATATAGGGCAGTTCCACCCTGTCCTATAGGGTTGCTATGAGTCAGAATCCACTAGTCAGCAATGGGTTTGTCTGTTTGTTTTTGGTATGTAACAGAACAGCAGTATAAGCAAAGGGCTGCTCAAGAAGCACTGGGAAATAAGAAAAATTTTAGGAGGTGAAAACATCAACACTTCTTTTCCAGTCAAATTTTTTATTTTTTTATAGCTGAATGTATCAGTATATTTTAAATTTTGATTTATAGTTACAAGAGTATTCCTCATTTTCAGTTCATAAAATATTCACCCATGTTTCCTATTAGAATTTTATGGTTTCAGTTGTCCCATTTAAATCTCTGATTCATTCAGATTGTATCATGATGTTCAATGTGAAATATGAATGTGATTTTATTTTATTTTTTAATGTCTATTTTTCCCAACTTTTTTTCCCACTAATCTGAGATGTCACTTTTATCATATACAGTCAGCCTTCCATATCCACTGGTTCTGCATCTGTGGATTCAACCAGCCATGGATTGAAAATACTCAAAAAAAAAAAAGAAAAAAAACTCTAAAAAGCAAAACTTGAATTCGCCATTCACCGAGCAGTACACTGAATCCACATGAATGATATGATGTGTAGGCATACTCTACTGTAGCCTCTCATCATTTCACAGATCCTCAGTCTCTCCAGCACTCATTGAGCAGTGTTCGAGTTGCATCTTGTTATTATTCCTTAAACCAAACAGTATGACAACTATTTACATAGCATTTACATTGTATTAGGTATTAAAAGGAATCTAGAGATGATTTAAAGTACTGGAGGATGTACATAGGTTACATGCAAATACTACACCATTTTATAAAAGGGACTTCAGAATCCATGGAGTTTGGTATTTTCAGGGGTCCTGGAACCAATCCCCAGCGGATACAGAGGGATAACTGGATTACATTTTCATCTGCAACTTTGGTCTATTTATGAAGTTTATATATAGCTCCATTTGGATTGTCTACTCATATATCAACACCATGATGTTTTCATTAAAGATGTTTATATTTAATGTTTTAATATCTGGTATAGACCCTCCTCCACTCTGTGCTCTTTATCGTTTGTGGTTTCCTGGATACTCTCGCTTGTTTTTCCATATGGAAGTTTAATAAAACAACTATTAACTCCAGAAAAAAAAAAAGTTGACATTTTTATTGGAATTGCAACATTTTTGATTTTAAATCTCCCTCAAACCAGCCTCGACACCCAGCCCCCGCCCCAGGCCCTATTTTCCATATCAGATTCTCCCCTTCTAGTCTTTTATACAGGCCTTCAAACCAATTGCCTTCCAAGTCAATTCTGACTCATAGCTACCCTAACAAACAGAGTAGAACTGTTCCATAGGGTTTCCAAGGCTGTAATCTTTACAGAAGTAGACTGCCATACCTTTCTCCTGTGGAGTGTCTGGTGAGTTCCAACTGCCAACCTTTCAGTTAGCAGCCAAGCCATTAACCACTGCACCAACAGGGCTCCTTCTAGTTGCGTAGATTTGAGAAATGATTTCTGGTGCTAAGGAAATATTTTCTGCACAAAGACTGCAAGTCTCTTGAATGCCCAAGTTCACTTAAAAGTTGTTTTTTACCCTTAAAACTACTCTCTGGACGTATAGCTACTCTCAATAATTATATATTGAATAGAATTCAACTGTAACATTACCAATTTGGAAGTTGTTAAGGAGGCGTTGTTATTAATGGTCTGTAATTCAGACTTCTCAATAACTCAGGATTTAATTAAAGTGGTATAGTTCTGGATGTACAATCATAAAACCTGGTACTAATATTCTAAATATATTATTAGTTTATACTAACCCAGTGATATGCATTAATATAATTAATTAAGATATTAATTATATTAATCTAATTGATTAACATATACTAGATTAAATACTTTTTATTAGAAAATTATAATCCAGGTTTTAATATTGTACATCTAGCACTCACTTCACTGAATATACTACCTGAATCATATCATATATTACACACACACACACACACATCACTCATCTGTGGGGACTTGTTTGTTGCTATGATGTTGAAAGCTATCCCACTGGTATTTCAAGTACCAGCAGGGTCAACCTGGTGGACAGGTTTCAATGGAACTTCCAGACTAACACAGAATAGGAAATAAGGCCTGGCAATCTATTTCCAAAAATTTGCAATGAAAACCTTGTGGACCACAGCAGCACTTTATAAGAATTGCTTGCTTTGGAAACCTCATAGGAGAGATAAATCTCTAGAGGAGGACATCATGTTTGGTGAAGTAGAGGGCCAAGAGAAACCCTGAAAGAGATGGCTTGATCCAACAGCCACAACAATGAACTCAAACATACCAGCAACAAAGAAGATAATGAAGGAGCGGGCAATATTTTGTTCTGTTATACATAAGGTTGTCATAAGTCAGAGTTGATGAGAGACAAACAATTATACATATATATATATACACACACACACATATATACATAAATATATATATATATATAGTAGTTATTGTTAGGTGCCTTCTTGTTGGTCTTGACTTATAGCTACCCTATGTACAATGGAATGAAACACTGCTCGGTCCTGCACCATCCTCAAAATAGTTGCTATGTCTGAGCTCATTTTTGATGCCACGGTGTCAATCCATCTCATAGAGGGTCTTCTTCTTCACTGACGCTCTACTTTACCAAGCATGATGTCATTCTCCAGGGGCTGGTCCCTCTTGATAACATGTCCAAAGTACGTGAGGTGAAGTCTCACCATCCTCGCTTCTGAGGAGCATTCAGGCTGTGCTTCTTCCAAGACAGACTTATTCATTCTTCTGGCAGTTCATGGTATATTCAATATTTTTCACCAACACCATAATTCAAATGAATCAATTCTTTGGTCTTCCTTTTTCATTGTCCATCTTTCGCATGCATAAGCAGTGATTGAAAATACCATGGCTTGGGTCAGGTGCACCTTAGGCCTCAAGGAGACATCTGTGCTTTTCAACATTTTAAAGAGGTCTTTTGCAGTAGATTTACCCAAAGCAATATGTCATTTGATTTCTTGACTGCTGCTTCCATGGGAGTTGATTGTGGATCCAAGTAAAATGAAATCCTTGACAATTTCAATCTTTTCTCCATTTATGATGGTGTTGCTTAGTGGTCCAGTTGTGAGTATTTTTGTTTTCTTTATGTTGAGGTGTAATCCATACTGAAGGATGTAGTTTATCTGCATCAGTAAGTGCCTCAAGTCCTCTTCTCATTTAGCACGCAAGGTTGTGTCATCTGAGTATTACAGATTGTTAATGAGTCTTCTACCAATCCTGATGCAATGTTCTTCTTCACATAGTCCAGCTTCTCAGATTATTTCTTCAGCATACATATTGAATAAGTATTGTGAAATGATACAATCCTGACACACACCTTTCCTGATCTTAAACCACTCAGTATCTCTTTATTCTGTCCGAATGGCTGCCTCTTGGTCTATGCACAGGTTCAGCATGAGCACAGTTAAGTGTTCTGGAATTCCAATTCTTCACAATGTTAACCATAATATGTTATGATTCACACAGTCGAATGTCTTTGCATAGTCAATAAAATACAGGTAACCATCTTTTTGCTATTCTCTTTTCTCAGGCAAAATCCACCTGACGTTAGCAATGGTATCTCTCATTCCACATCCTCTTCTGAATCTAGCTTGAATTTCCAACAGTTTCCTATTGATGTACTGCTGCAACCTTTCTTGAATTATCGTCAGCAAAATTTTACTCGCATGTAATAATATTCATGATATTGTTTGATAATTTATGCATTCTTGTGGATCACCTTTCTTTGGAATGGGCACAGATATGGAGCTCTTCAAGTCAGTTGACCAGGTGGCTGTCTTCCAAATTTCTTGGTGTAGATGAGCGAGCACCTCCAGCACTGTATCTGTTGAAACATCTCAGTTGGTTTTCCTTCAATTTCTAGAGCTTTGTTTTTTGCCAATAAGCCGTCAGTGCAGTTTGGGCTTCTTCTTTCAGTATCATTGGTTCTTGATCATATGCTACCTCCTGAAATGTTTGAATGCTGACCAGTTCTTTTTGATATGGTAACCCTGCATATTCCTTCCATCTTCTTTTGATGCTTCCTGCGTCATTCAATATTTGGCCCATAGAATCTTTCAATATTGCAACTCATAGCTTGAATTTTTCTTCAGTTCTTTCAGCTTGAGAAATCTTGAGCATGTTCTTCCCTTTTGGTTTTCTAACTCCAGGTCTTTTCACATTCAGTATACTATTTTACTTTGCCTTCTCCAGCTGTCCTTTGAATTCTTGTGTTCAGCTCTTTTACTTCATCATTTATTCCATTCACTTTAGCTACTCTATGTTCAAGAGCAAGTTTCAGAGTCTCTTGTGACATCCATTTTGGTCTTTTTTTTCTTTCCTGTTTTTTAAAGACCTTTTGCTTTATTCATGTAGGATGGATATCCTTCATGTCATCCCACAACTTGTCTGTTATTTGGTCCTTAGTGTTCAATGTGTCAAATCTATTCTTGTGATGGTCTCTTAATTCAGGTGTGATATACTCAAGATGGTATTTTGTTTCTGGTGGACTTGTTTTAATTTTCTTCAGCTTCAACTTAAACTCGCATATGAGCAACTGATGGTCTGTTCCACAGTCAGCCCCTGGCCTTATTCTGAATGATGATATTGAGCTTTTCCGTCTTCTCTTTCCACTGATGTAGTCTTGATTCCTGTGTTTTCCATTGAGTGAGGTCTACATGTATCATCGCCATTTATGTTGTTGGAAAAAGGTATTTGCAATGAATACCGTAGTTTTGCAAAATTTTATCATGCAATCTCCTGCTTCATTTCTCTCACCAAGGCCATATTTTTCAACTACACATCCTTCTTTGTTTCCAACTTTCACATTCCAATCACCAGTAATTATCAATGTATCCTGATTGTACCTATGATCAATTTCAGGCTGCAGAAGTTGGTAAAAATCTTCAGTTTCTTCCTCTTTGGTGTTAGTGGTTGATGTGTAAATTTAAATAATAGTTGTATTAACTGGTCTTCCTTGTAAGTGTACGGATATATCCTATCACTGACAGTATTGTACTTCAGGATAGATCTTAAAATGTTCTTTTTGATGATGAATGTGACACCATTCCTCTTCAATCTGTCTTTTTCTGCATAGTAGATCATATGATTGTCTGATTCAGAATGACTAATACCAGTCCATTTCAGCTCACTAATGCCTAGGATATTGATCTTTACGCATTCTATTTCCTTTTTTATGACTTTCAATTTTCCTAGATTCATACTTCGTACATTCCATGTTCCAATTGTTAATGGATGTTTGCGGCTGTTTCTTCTCATTTTGAATCATGTCACATCAGCAAGTGACTCACTCACATCACTAAGGTTGCTTCTAGTTGAATAAATAAATAAATAAAATGACATACTATGTATAAGTGCCTGACACATAGTGGTTGTTTAATGAATAATCCAAAAAAACAAACCAAACTCATTGCTATCGAGTTGATTCCAACTCATAAGGATCCTATAGGACAGAGTAGAACTGCCCCATAGGGTTTCCAAGGAGTGCCTGGTGGAGTCAAACTGCCAACCTTTTGGTGGGTGACCCAAATGGTTAAGCACTTGACTACTAGTCAAAAGGTTGATAGTTCAAACCCACCTGGAGGCACCTTGGGAGATAGGCCTGGAGATCTGCCGCCAAAAGTTCACAGCCTTGAAAATCCTATGGAGCACGGTTCTACTACAACACACATGGGGTTGCTATGAGTCAGAATCTACTTGACACCAACTAACAATGACAGCTTATTTTTTAATTTATTCTATACTAGTGAGTTCTCATTGTTGTAGTAATACTGAAGACACTTATAAAACTTACCCTAACCAGTTGTTATTGAGTAAACTCTGACTGATGGCAACCTTATGTGTGTCAGAGTAGAACTTTTTTGGAAGTAGATTTCCAGGCCTTTCTTCCAAGGTACCTCTTGGTGAACTCCAACCTCCAACCTTTTGATTAACAGCTGAGCACGTTAACTGTTTGCACCTTCCAGGGACTACAAACATACCCTACCTCCTTCTTTTTCACCACACCCCTGACCTCTAGTTAATAAAGACTTAAATGATCTAATTTCATTCGGTGAATTGTTTTTTCCTAACCAAAGTCATTGTGCACTTCAGTTAACCAGAGGTCATAGCATATTTTAATATAATTTCTCATTCATTAGTCATCCTGATTTCTTAGATTCAGGATATGTTCATGTGCCCAATTATATCTGGGATGCTTGGGTTCGAGATGCCAGCAGAATCTCTGCATTTTTTTTTTTTGCAATAGAATCTTAAGCCTGTAGCAGTGTCTCTGCTGGTGGTTATCATTTTGCCTGTCGGGACTTAATGGTGCTCTCAACTAAAATGGAGGATATTCAGGCCCATCTGACTTGCTCGTTTTTCAAATGGAAAGGTCCCAGTATCACTGATTTTCTTCAAGGTGTTGTGGAATAATAGCCTAAGATTGAGGAAGAGAATTGCCTGTCCTACTGAAAGCTGAGAAAAGTGCTCAATTTGGGGAAGTTTCTGACCAAGCTTGGCATTTGTCTGAATTGTCAAGGCCCCAGCAGTCAGGACCAGGAGGAGACATGAGTTCAGTCTTTTGACAAATATGATAAGAGGGTCTAATCACCAACGGATGGCATTTAAAAAGCCAAGGAGCAGGCCAAGGGTTGAAAGACTAAGAAAGGAATTTACGTTCATTGGGTATGTATTGCATGCAGGGCTCTAGACTGGGTGTGCTAGGTCAGAAGCACTTAATAAGTAATTTTCAGAGTAACAAATGTCCAGCAGCTGTAACTAAATGCTGGCTTAAGAATATCTCACTACTTTACTTCTTAAATCTTCCTTTTTGACTGTGTCTAGCTTAGTGGTTTCCAAACCTTCACTACTTTTGTCATATCTGAGTACCACTGGTATTGTTATTTATTTTTTACTATTTTTCTAAAATCAACTTACTTCATTAAAACACATCCATTTATTATAAATGGAAATGTTATATTGTTGTATAAAATTATTTTCGCTTTTATATAAAGAAAGTATACTTAAAAATAGACAAATACTTATTAAATAAAAAGTATTGCTACATCACTTAAAATTACATTGTATGTCACCAGTGGCTTGGGTACTTACAGTACTTTGAGAAAGATTGGAATTCTTGGCTTCAACTCCAGGCTGTTTGGATGGTAAGCTTGTGCTCTCCCATTTTATCTGATTTTATTATGATTCTGGCTCACCAGGTAATCTGACCCCCAAATTTTCCTCTGCCTCCTTCTTTTTGACTGGGACTTTTATTAGTTACCAGGAACTTCCTCATGCCTAGTTGGGTCAGTGGACTAGTTTGAGCTTTATCTTGAATAACACGTGGCCTTTCTGAGTGTTGGGAGTTGAAACAGGCCTACCATCTCCTACTGCAAAAGATAAACTTTCCGGCACTCTATCTTCTCTTTTCCTTCTTGAAGATTCAATTTTCCAACCAAAGCTAGGAGTTGTTTTAGTCTATCACCTGGCATATGGAAGCTACAAAGAAAAGAGAGAAGAAGTGAAATCATTTGTTAAATGTCAACTATGAGCACAGTTCTAGATGCCCATTCAATAATTTAAAACCACTGATTGTAATCTCCAATTTACAGGTAAGTAAAACAAAGAAAAAAGAATGCAGGAAATTTGCAAAGGTAATGCATGGGCAAAGCTGTGATGCAAACCAAGTTGTATCTGACAACAAAATGTGTGCTCGTCCAGAAAAAATCCTGAAGAACAGAGACCATTGCCATTTCAAAGATACAATATGCAGAGTTGATAATCCCTCTTAAACTGACAAAAACTCAATCATTATTGTGATTCAAATAGCTACAAAATATATGTGTTTCTGATTCAAGTTGCACTTAAGGTATAAAGGACTGTTTTCAAAGAGCCATTTAATGTTCAAGAGGCTTATAATAGGATCAGGTGACTTAAGATGGCTAACTGAGAATATTTCTTCTTTCAGTCTTAAATGCACTGAAATGATATCCAATTTATAATGCTACTATTGATATGACCAGAGGGTAGTATCCTGTGACTACTTAATCTCATGTTCCCTCAGAGCAGAGGACTACATAGTATTTCATTGTTTGAGGGCACAATAATTCATGTGAGCATGTCTTTCTTTTTGGATACTTAGGTTATTTTCATTCTTTGCTTATATGAATGACAGTGCTATTTTGATACTTTAAAGATCAATTTGAAAGATGTTATTTTATTTTTTAAACTGAATATGTTTATTGTTAATTAGTATAAAAATTATTTTTAAGTGGGGGGGATTAGATTTTAAGTTCTCTTTTTTTTTGAATTTTGAGTTAATATACATTCTGCATTTTTCTAAGGTATGGTTGTCTTTTCTTCATTGATTTGCAAGCCTCATGAACACGGATACCCTGTCTTTGTTATTCAGTGCTGAATTCCCAGATTCCAGAATAGTACCAGGCACAAAAATCGGGACGATTAAAAATAAGAAATATCCTCTATGGGTTTACCTAGAAATTATGTCAATGATGGTAACCTGAACATTCATTAGAATGAAAAACTTACATAAGCTAATGCAAGATTTCAGTGTAAAGTATATTTGTCATGGCCAGACACCATCCTGAGGTTCAGGCTATAAGATTTCAAGGTGTCATATAAATCTGACATAATAGATGTGGGTCTGAATGTCTACTTTCTCACGGTATACTTTGGGCCTGCAAGTTTTGAGTGACAAGATTCCTCAGAGAAGTGAGGAATGAATAATGTATAAATATTCATTTAACAATAAAAAAGCCTAAATTGCAAAAAGAATTAATGAACTATTAAGGAAACAACTTAATAATGAGAAATTATTATATAAGTCCACCACTCATCTGTCAGTTTGTCATACAGTGGTGGCATACTTATTGCTGTGATGCTGGAAGCTACGCCACTAGTATTTCAACTACCAACAGAGTCACCCATGGTGGACAGGTTTCAGTGGAGCTTCCAGACTATGACGGACTAGGAAGAAGGACCTGGCATTCTTCTTCTAAAAAAAAAAATATGGCCATTGAAAACCTTATGAATAGCAGCAGAACATTGTCTGGTATAGTGCTGGAAGATGAGCCTCTCAGGTTGGAAGAGACACAAAATACAACTAGGGAAGAGTTGCCTCCTCAAAGTAGAGTCGACCTTAATGACATGGATGAAGTTAAGCTTTCAGGACCTTCATTTGCTGATGTGGCACAACACAAAATGAGAAGAAACAGCTGCAGACATCCACTGATAATTGGAATGTGGCATGTATGAAGAAAGAATTTAGGAGAATTAGAAATCATCAAAACTGAAATAGAATGCATGAAGGTTGATATGCAAGGCGTTAGTGGGCAGAAATGGACTGGTATTGGCCATTTTGAATCCTAAAATCATATGGTGTACTATGTCAGGAATGACAAAATGAAGAGCAATTACATCATACTTATTAACAAAAAGAACATTTCAAGGTCTATCCTAAAGTACAAGGCTGTCGATAATAGCATAATATCCATACCCTTACAAGAAAGACCAGTTAATATGACTACTATTCAAAATTACAAACCAAATACTAATGCCAAAGATGAAGAGTCTGAAGATTTTTACAAACTTCTGCAGATTGAAACTGATGAAACATACAATCAAGATGCATTGATAATTACTCAGGATTGAAATGTGAAAGTCAGAAACAAAGAAGGATCTGTAGTTGGAAAATATGGCCTTGGTGATAGAAAGGACATTGGAAATCACATGACAAAATTTTACAAGAGCAATGACTTATTCACTGCAAATACCTTTTTTCAACAACATAAACAGCAACTATACATGTGGGCTTTGCTGGATGGAATACACAGGAATCAAATCAACTATATCTGTGCTAAGAAACAATGGAAAAGCTCAGTATCGTCAGTCAGAGCAAGGCCAGGGGCTGACTGCAGAACAAACCACCAATTGCTCATATTCAAGTTCACGATGAAGCTGAAGAAAATGAAAACAAGTCCATGAGAGCCAAAGTATGACGTTAAGTATATCCCACCTGAATTTAGAGACCATCTGAAGAATGAATTTGATGCATTGAAAACTAATGATCGAACACCAGACAAGTTGTGGCATAACATCAGGGCATCATACATGAAGAAAGCAAAAGATCATTAAAAAGACTGGAAAGAAAGAAAAAGACCAAAATGGATGTCAGAAGAGACTCTAAAACTTGCTCTTGAACCTAGAGTAACTAAAGCAAATGGAAGAAATGATGAAGGAAAAGAGTCGAACAGAAGATTTCAAAGGGAGGCTTGAAGAGAAATTAAATTATTATAATGAAATGTGAAAATATCTAGAGTTAGAAAACCAAAAGGGAAGAACACAGTTAGCATCTCTCAAGCTGAAAGAACTGAAGAGAAATTCAAGCCTTGAGTTGCAATACTGAAGGATTCTACGAGCAAAATATTGAATGAGGCAGAAAGCATCAAAAGAAGATGGAAGGAATACAAAGAGTCACTGTACCAAAAAGATTTGGTTGATGTTCAACCATTTCACGAGGCAGAATATGATCAAGAAGCAATGGTACTGAAGGAAGAAGTCCGCATTGCACTGAAGGCATTGGCTAAAAAACAAGGCTCCAGAAATTGACAGAATACTAGCTGAGATGTTTCAACAAACTGTTGCAACACTGGAAGCGCTTATTAGTCTATGCCAAGAAATTTGGAAGACAGCTACCTGGCCAATCTACTGGAAGAGATCCATACTTTTGCCCATTCCAAAGAAAGGTGATCTAACAGAATGCAGAAATTATCGAACAATATCATTAATAACACGTGCAAGTAAAATTTTGCTGAAGATAATTCAAAAAAAGGTTGCAGCAGTTCATCAAAAGGGAACTTTCAGAAATTCAAGCTGGATTCAGAAGAGGAGATGGAACAAGGGATATCATTGCTGATGTCAGATGGATCTTGGCTGAAAACAGAAACTACAAGAAAGATATTTTTCTGTGTTTTATTGATTATGAAAAGGCCCTCAACTGTGTGGTTTATAACAAATTATGGATAACATTTCAAGTGGGGATTCCGGAACACTTAATTGTGTTCATGCAGAACCTGTACATAGACCAAGAGGAAGACATTAGAAAAGAACAAGCTAATATTGCATGGTCTAAAATCATGAAAGGGTGGAGTTGGGGCCAAGGTGGCAGAGAAGTCAGACACTTCTTATGGTCGCTCTTACAACAAAGAACTGAAAAAACAAGTGAATTGATCATATATAACATTCTAGGAGACCTGAACATCAAAGACAAAATTGAGGAATCGGACTGAGCAACAGGGGGAGGGAGAGAAGGTTCACAAGCAGTGAGGAGTTGCCAGACCTGACCTGCCTGGCACTGACACCCTGCAGGCTGGATCGCTAGCTCACGAAGGTTGAGGAAAGCAGTGGCACTTGGGACGGGTTTTCCATGTTGGGAGAGACCAAGTGGCAGAGCATCTGCTCAAGCTCCAGAACCAGCAAAAAGTGATGCTCAACTGGTCAAAGATAATTACATGAGTCTAACCTACTGTGCAGATAAAAAAAAACCTACCCTTTGAGAAGTACCTCTCTCCCATTTACCTGCCCCCTCCCCACTCTGCTCCTGGTCCTGCTTCAGTGATTGTGTGCCCCCTGGGCTGGAAGTAGGACCCATCATGCATCCTGAGCCTTTCTCCCAGCTTTGGGGAGGGAATAAATTAACAAATAGGGAAAAAATTATCTGCTAGGTCCCCTGAGCGTGGATTCAAGGCAGGCACAGCCCCGTGGCTAGGCACAGGCATAAGGAGTTCACGAACTTTCAATGCCTTTTACCCCTCCACAGACTTGTATGGGCTTATTTCAATAGTGTAGGCCCTCATTACCCCAGTACAACAGGGAATATACCTGAAGCCTATTTTATCTGTATCAGCTATAAGGGGGAGTAGGAGATTTGTGACATTTGATACTGCCCTGCCCATTAAGCAGATACTCACCTACCCACATCAGAGGCCTGAGTACTGGTGGCTTCACCCACACCACCTAGCCACCTGTGACAGAGGTCCAAGAATAAATGGTAATTCCCAGTTCTTACAGCCAAAAGCATTGGGTACCCATAGTCCAGCTGCAAAACCCACCCACCTAGGCACTCTAGAGAACTGGGACACATCTTCCACTCAGAAACTCATGGTCAGCCATCAGCCGCATGACTTGCTCAGTGCTTGAAACTGTACTGCAGCCAGACACCTGTGTCTACTCCAATCACCCCAGCCCATCTAGGACTGTAGGTAAGAGCCTGCACCACATACTCAGTGACCAACGACCTGGACTACTGAGCTGAAAAAACACAAGAAAAGTAAATGGACTCCTGGGCTCACACACCTAGTAAGAGCTCTAACCACCTGGTGTCAGGATGTGAAAGCTTCAAAGACACCAATAATCAAACTAGCTCACATGACCAGCCTATTTGAGCATATCAAAACAAAACAAAACAAGAAGCTAGGACCCACTAAGCAAAAATAAAATAAATATATATAATAGCTTATCAATGGCTCAGAGACAACAGTCAATAACAAATCACATAAAGAGGCAAACTATGACGGCTTCAGTAAGCTCCAAAAACAAAGAATCAAGAAACCTTCTATAGGAAGATAACTTATGGGAATTTAAAGAGACAGAATTCAAAAGATTAATATACAGAGCACTTCAAGAGATCAGGCAAAATGCAGAACAAGCTAAGAAACACATACATAAAGCAATAGAGGAATTTAAGAATGTTATACAAGAGCATAATGACAAATTAAACAGACTACAAGAATCCAAAGAGAGACAGCAAACAGAAATCCAGAAGATTAACAATAAAATTTCAGAATCAGACAACTCAATAGAAAGTTATAGGAGCAGAACTGAGGCAATGGAAGTCAGAATTAGTGAGACTGAAGATAAAGCACTTTACACCAATTTATTTGAGGAAAAATGAGACAAAAGAATTTAAAAAAATGAAGAAACCCTAAGAATTATGTGGGAATCTATCAAGAAGAATAACCTACGAGTGACTGGAGTACCAGAACAGGGGGGAATAGTAGAAAATACAGAGAGAATTGTTGAAGATTTATTGGCAGAAAACTTCAGTAATATCGTGAAAGATGAGAAGCTATCTATCCAAGATGCTCATTGAACCCCATGTAAGGTAGATCCCAAAAGAAAGTCACCAAGACATATTATAATCAAACTTGCCAAAACCAAAAATAGAGAATTTTAAGAGTGGCTATGGATAAATGAAAGTCATCTACAAAGACAAGTCAATAAGATTAAGCTCTCATTACTCAGCAAAAACCGTGCAGGCAACAAGGCAATGGGATGACATATGCAAAGACTTGGAAGAAATAAATTGCCAGCCAATAATTATATATCCACAAAAACTGTCTCTCAAATATGATAGCAAAATTAGGGCATTTCCAGATAAACAGAAGTTTAGGGAATTAGCAAAACACCCAACCAAAATTACAAGAAATACTAAAGGGAGTCCTCCGGTTAGAAAATCAGTAACATCAGATAACAACCCAAGACTAGAAGATAGGACAAAGCAACCAGATATCAACCCAGATAGGGAAGTCACAAAAATAAATCAAAGTTAAACCTCTGAAAATAGGGAAACAGAGACGTCAATATGTAAAAGATGACAGCATTAAAACAAAAAGAGGGCCTAAAAAAAGTAGTCATAGATCTCTTATATGGAGAGGAGTCCAGGCAATATAAAGAAATAAAAGATTGGTTTAAACTTAGAAAAACAGGGTAAATAATAAGGTAACCACAAACGAAACTAAGAATCATACAAGACAAAAAGAAAAACATAAAGACTCAGCAGATACAAAATCAACAATGAAAATGATGAAGAGAAAATATGTAAAGAAAAACAACTCAGCACAGAAAATTAAGTGGAACAAAGAAACTGTCAACACCACACAAAAAAAAGACATCAAAATAACAGCACTAAATTCATACCTATCAATAATTATGCTGAATGTAAAGGACTAAATGAACCAATACAGAGACAGAGAGTGGCAGAATGGATAAAAAAACATGATATGTCTATATGCCATCTAAAGAGACACTACTTGGACTTCAAGACACAAATAAACTAAAACTAAAAGGATGAAAAGAAATATCAAGAAAACAACACTCAAAAAAAGAGCAGGAGTGGCAATATTAATCTCTGACAAAATAGACTTTAAAGTAAAATCCACCACAAATGATAAGGAAGGACACTACACAATGATTAAATGGTCAATACACCAGGAGGACATAACTATAATAAATATTTACACACCCAATGACAGGGCTCCAAAATACATAAAACAAACTCTAACAGCATTGAAAAGAGAAGAAGACAACTCCACAATACTAGTAGGAGACTTCAACACACCACTTTCGGTGAAGGACAGAACATCCAGAAAGAACCTCAATAAAGACATGGAAGATCTAAATGCCACAATCAACCAACTTGATCTCATAGATATATACAGAACACGCCACCCAATAGCAGCCAAGTATACTTTCTTTTCCAATGCACATGGAACATTCTCCAGAATAGATCACATATTAGGCCATAAAGCAAGTCTTAACAGAATCCAAAGCATCAAAATATTACAAAGCACCTTTTCTGACCATAAAGCCATAAAAATAGAAATCAATAACAGAAAAAGCAAGGAAAAAGAATCAAACACATGGAAATCAAACATTAGCTGCTCAAAACCTACTAGATTATAGAAGAAATTAAGGATGGAATAAAGAAATTAGAATCAAATGAGAATGAAAACACATCGTGCCAGAACTTTTGGGACACAGCAAAAGCAGTGCTCAAAGCTCAGTTTATAGCAATAAATGCACTCATGCAAAAAAGAAGAAAGGGCCAAAATTAAAACATTAACCCAACAATTCGAACAAATAGAAAAAAAGCAGCAAAAGAAGACCACAGGCACTAGAAGAAAAGAAATAATAAAAATTAGAGCAGAATTAAATGAAACAGAGAATAGAAAAACAACTGAAAAAATTAAAAAGACGAAAAGATGGTTCTTTGAAAAGATCAACAAAATTGACAAACCATTGGCCAAACTGACAAAAGAAAAACAGGAGAGGAAGAAAATACTCCATATAAGAAACAAGATGGGTGATATCACAACAGACCCAAATGAAAATAGAAGAATCATAACAGGATACTATGAAACATTGTACTCTAACAAATTTGAAAACCTAGAGGAAATGGACAAATTTCTAGAAACTCACTACCTACCTAAACTAACACAAACAGAGGCAGAACAACAATAAATAAACCTGAACAAAAGAAGAGATTGAAAAGGTAA